>NC_045149.1:6722416-6905374 GCF_008831285.2 Nymphaea colorata | reverse complement strand
CGACGTTCTGACAGGGCCTCATGGCCACGGCTTGCGATGGTCTACTATGGGATAACCTGAGTGATGGTGTGCGAGTGCGTAGCACTCCTCATTTAGTCCACAGTCCTAAAAGATCGATGAATGCTTCCGCAATATTAAGAGAAAGTCAGGCTAGCCAAAAATTTGGAGAATGCTTTCGCGCCACGCGGGTCAAAGATGGCTTGAAAAAGTCGGTCCGTGACAAATGGTATCAGAGCAGACGATTCTCGGAAAGAACTTAGAAAAAATGAGAATGTTGTGATGATAACAAACAATGGTTCAGAAAAAAACGTTGACTTGTTAATGGTGCCCTATGGTTTGGGCATGTTTGTCGGACACTAGTTCAGGTGACCGCGTTGGTGTTGGCCAGATGGAGATCACACGTTCTAAAGAGGGTATCTAGGCATTAGGAGTAGAAGGACCAAGAGGGTCGCTCGCTGAGAACAGATAGGGATAGAGGCCCGACGTGGAAAATGATTGTCCAGGAGGGCAAGTGCCCTTAGTGTTGACATGACTCAAGCAAGGAGCATGCGCACAGGTTGGCAACACGACTTGGAAGTTTGAGACTTAGTGGTCGTCGGAGATGTTCCAGACTTTACAAAGGAAAGTGCAAAAATTGACAGAAAAGTAGGAAGATACCAAGGTGAGACTAGAGGCAAAACACCCGATAAGCAGATAGCCTCGACGTGATGGGTGCGTCAATCAGACGAACGGACATGAGCTCAGTTGAAAAGAAATGAAAGGGAACAGTTGCTGAACTTCTCTCGCTTGGGGCAAAGTGACTGAGGACAATGACGATTTTGGCGGTGGAGAATGTTGCCGGCCGACTATGTACGGCCCGACCAAGCCAATAAAAGGTTATGCTGCTTGGCCAGCTTAGGCATAGCTCGAAAAACATGTGAGATTCAATCGGACGTTAAGTCAAGCATAAAGCAATACACGTAGAATGTGCAACACAGTGGTGTGACGACAAGGCGTATAAATGCATCAAGGTCAGCGGTCCCTTTGGAAGTACAAGTCTGTCGTTGGGGAATCAGATGGATTCCCCACGCGGAGCGTTTGGATGCGCAAGGGGGTGCACGTGGTTTAGGGGCAATTTCCTCAGTGGATGTATATGTTGCATCCACAATCACGTAGAGTCACGCGGGGTGAGTAAGTGAATGCTCGTCGTCGAGTAGAGCGGTGGTCGGCCGCCTTGCTTAATAATTGTTTGCATCCCAAAATTTTCATTGGTTTTGGAGTGCTCCAGAAAAATAAGGTTTTTGTTTTGAAAGAGGAAAGAAAGGGACTCGCCCGTCGGTACGAGGATCGACCATTCCCGGCGCCTTTACCGGGGGTAATCAACCCAAGGACTATGTTTATCATTGATGCATTTCGTTTTAACTTAAACATCTTTTTGATTCTATATGCGGTGTAGAAAATATTGAAAGTTTGGAGTTTCAAACTTTGAAAAGGTTCTTGAAGAATTGCTTGAAAAGTGAAATGTTTTGAGGAAAAAGTGAAACTAGTAAATATCATCTGAAAAACTTGTGAAAACATTTTGAAATCACTTTAGTGTTCTCTTAAGACTTTAAGTAGGTTTGAGATTTTGCTCTAATTCGGTTACCACTAGCTAGAGCTTCATCCTTCTTGCTTAAGTTCTTTTAGAGATGTGCTTGTGATCATAAGTGAAATAAAGTGGGTGAGAATGCATGAATGCATTTACCCTATATGATTGAAAAAAGTAAAACATTCCCTACCACAACATTCATCTAATATCATTCCTACCACAACATACATCTAAGATTTCGTTGTTATAATTATTATATATAAGAAGGAAAAGTTTTTGAAAATGGATAGAGATTGTAGACCATCAAGCATGATTCAATATTGGGTCATTACTTGATTTGTGGTCTTATTGAAGTTGGTAAATAGAAAGTTCATGAGATGAGAATGTTAAGAAGAATACAAGAGATAAAACACTCTTATGAAAGGAAGAGAGAGATATAAAAAAGACATGCATATTTGTGTACATATCATCACATATAAGAGAAAAAGATGTATTGATTCGAAGAGAAAGAGAGATTTTAGAGGAAAGAAAAATATCGTACGCATATATGGGTATGAGAAATGTTATAAGAGAAGATATTTGTCTTGAAAAGAGGATAAATATTTGAAAGAGAGGAGATGGAACACATGTACATACGTATTCATGCACAATAGGAAAGTGAAAGCATAGAGAGAGAAAGATGGGGGTCATCATGTTGGCATAAATGTATATAACATGTGTATACATCCATACCTTCACAAGATTAAAAAAAATCAAGGAACAACTTAAAATTACCAACTTCAAATTTAATGTGGGCGGAGGGAGCTTGGACTCATGCAAGAGTCTAAGCTAAGTCCCTAAGGCCATATTAGAAGGTTCTTTTTGAAATGTTTTGGAAAATATGATTTATATAAGTATAGAATGTATTATTTAGTTTGTTGTAAGGGCTATATTTCTTCCACCGTTGGGTATGAAAGAAAACAAGCAACATAACGAAGCACTCGTTAGGGTTCCTAATGTGATGATTAAGAAAGAATCTAGCGCAAAATGTCATGAAAATGCATATTAATATGTACATTTTCGTGAGGGTTTATCCCGGGTTGGACAAGTCCCAACCTCAAAAATTAATATGAAAATAAAGAGTCCCCAAACCACACTCTCATTCCCGACATGCATTCACATGTAAGTAAAGAACCAAACAACTATGCATGCATAATATATAGATAACTTTCAAGGAAGGAAAGAAAGAAGAGGATAATGAAAAAAGCAAAGTTCAATTAGAAGGGAAGACATGATGTAACTATGAATTGATATACCACCTCATCTTCTCATGTTCTCGGTGCACTTGAGTATAGCCTCTTGACTCTAAAATAAAGATTGAGAGCTATCTCTTTTGGCCATGGAGAAATGAGGAAGAGAGGAAAATAAGAAACAAAAAAAAAACAATAAGAATGTATTCATGAAAAGAAAGAACATGATTAAAATGAAAGATCATCTCATCTTTCTATGCTCCCGGTGCACTTTGAGTATAGCCTCTTGTCTCTAAAAAGAGATTGAGAGCTACCTTTTTTAGCCGTGGGGAGATGAAGATGAGAAGAAAATGTAGAAAGAGATACAATAACGAAGAAATGAAATAACAAGAATAATATATTGAAGAAATGAAATAACAATAACAACAAAAATATATTCATTAAGGAAAAGAATAACAACAAGAATATATATTGAAGAGAAGAAAGAGCAAGAAGATATTGATAAAGAGAAATAACAAGAACAACAAGAATACTTGAAAGAGCATGATTTAATCATAAAATAAAATATCATCTCATCTTCTCATGCTCCCGGTGCATTTGAGCATAGCCTCTTGTCTCTAAAAAGAGGTTGAGTGCTATCTCCTTTGGCCATGGGGAGATGAAGATGTGAAGAGAAAATGAAAACAACAACAAGACTATATTTAAGAAAAAGAAATAAATAATAATAAGAATATTAATGAAAGAAAGAAGAGAGAAATGAGAGGGATGAAGATTACATACCTCTAATGGAAATGACCTAAGAAAGATGAACACCTCCACTTGAAGATCCCCTTTTGAATGAAACTCCAAGAGTGCTTGCTCTAAGTTGGAGAAGGAAATGGAAAGAGGGAGAGGGAGAGAGAGAGAGCTCAAGAGAAACTCTAGTCTTCAAGTGAGAATACACTAGAGTTTCTCTCAAGGACAATCTTGCCCAAGAGGGAGGATATGGGGGGGTATTTATAGAGGTTTTTGGAGCCAAAACCCAAATTTGAATTTTTTGACCTAAAAATACTAAAATCACCCTCCAAAGGAGATTTTTTTGGCCAAAAGGAAGGACAAATCGGTCTTGTCACCCAAAAAGACTAAAATTACCCTCTAAAAGGATGTTTTTTGGTCAAAAGGAGGGGTAAATTGGTCTTGTTTACCAAAAAGACTAAAATCACCTCTAAAAGGAGGTTTTTTGGTCAAAAGGAGGGGCAAATCGGTCTTGTTTAAAAAAGACTAAAATCACCCTCTAAAAGGAGGTTTTTTGATCAAAAGGAGGGGCAAATCGGTCTTGTTTAAAAAAAGACTAAAATCACCTCTAAAAGAGGTTTTTGGTCAAAGAAAGGGGCAAATTAGTCTTAAATGATTGATTTGGATCTGAACTTGGGTTTTGGATCTAAAATTAGTATTTTTGGATTTAATTTGGATCTGAGAGTAGTATTTTGGATTTAATTTGGATCTGAAAGTTGTATTTTGAAAATCTTGTGCCTAAATTGAATTTCGCACTTGGATAAAACATCATAGTCCTTTAGAAAAATTTGGGGTGATTACAGATGCCCCTCTTTGTTAATAAGCCGGTGTTAGCCGTGCTTAGTGACAAAGATAAACGCCACAAATTTTTCAAACAAGACATTTTCATAGAGATGTTTCAGGCTTTACCCCTTACCTGAATGTGTTGTTTGAGCTTAAATTGCAGGTTTAACCCCTTACCTGCATGGGTTTGCCGATTTCAAATTCAGGATTAACCCCCCTGAATGGGTTGCCTTGACTTGCATCACAAGTTGAACCCTTTAACTGTGTGGGTTGCTTTGGCTTGTAGCACAGGTTTAACCCCTTTGCCTGCATGGGTTGCTCTCAAGCTCTGAGCGATAAAAATAAAAATGCCCCAGTGTAATTGTCATGTTTTACAACTGGGAAGAATTTAGATTGAATAGTCGATGTGGAAACACAAATGATTGACATTGATTGGAAAATGAATACAAGAGAACTAGGCATAAAATTTCTTGAGGTGAAGGGCATTAACAGGATCGGCAAATTCCACCCCATCAGCATCAATTAGTCGGTATGAATTGTGGGGCAAAACTTCCTTAATGACATATGGGCCTTCCCAATTTGGTGCCCACTTGCCTCGTGGTCGTCCTCTCAGGTACACTGAAGATCGTAGGACCGAGTCATTCACTTTGAACTGTCTCTCGATAACTGACTTGGCAAATTGTCTGGCTACCCTTTGGCGATAAGCTTCAGCATGTTCAGCCGCTTTTAGCCTCTTTTCATCTAGCAAATCGAGTTGCATTAGCCTTTTTTGTTGATATTGAGTAAGAGGGAGCTCTATGAGATAAGCGAACTTCAAAGCAGGTTTCAACACATGTAATGGTAGAACCACTTCTGTTCCATAGACTAGCTCTGCTGGAGTGGCATTTGTTGGAGTTCTCATAGTGGTGCGATATGCCCATAGAGCGTTGTGCATCTTTTCATGCCAATCTCTTCCTGTTTCTACTGTTCGTTCCAAGATGCGGATCAGGATCTTGTTGGTAGCCTCTGCTTGTCCATTGCCTTGGGGGTAATAAGGAGCTGAAAAATGGTGCGTGATGTGGTATTTGCTGCACAACTGTCTCATCTTTTCATTCTTGAAATGAGTTCCATTGTCTGATACTATATCATGAGGGACTCCAAATCTGCAAAGAAGATTTTTGTGAATGAAGGACACTACATGACGTCCTTCCACCGTTCTAAGTGTGACGACTTCTACCCACTTGGTAAAATAATCTGTTGCAGCAAGAAAATACTTATGGCCGTTAGAAGCTGCAGGGGATATCGGTCCGACTACGTCAAAGGCCCACATTGAAAACGGCCAAGGAGATGTCACAGAATGCAAGTGAGATGCTGGGGCATGAATTACTGGAGCATGCAGTTGACATTCTTTGCATCTTTTGACAATTGGTGACAATCTTTTTGCATGGTAGGCCAATAATACCCTGCTCGAATTATTTGTTTGGTGAGGGTTTGGTAACCAACATGGCCTCCACAATCTCCTCGATGTGATTCTTCGATTACTTTCTTTGCCTCATCTTCATCAAGGCACCGAGAGTATTCAGTGCTAAATCTACGTCTGTATAATACCCCTGCTAGGATAAAGTACCTTGCTGACATACGTTGTATTGCTTTTTGTTCATTTTTAGACATTTCAGTCGGGAATTCTCCGCTTTCAATATACCTTTTGATGTCATGGTACCAAGGCGTATCCCCCCCTTGGATATGATGAACATGCGCCATCGTTTCAAAAGCAGGGTGTTCTAATCTTCCAATCTCAAAAGAGCGGATTGCTTCATTGGTTCGAAAAGTGATGGTTGATCCTAAGCTCGCGAGGCCATCCGCAATAGGGTTACCTTCTCTCTTTACGTGAGCCAATTGTACTTCTTCGAATTGACAGATTAAGGAGGTAGCAATTTCTTGATATGCACCAACTTTTCATCTTTGACTTGCCATTCTCCATTCACTTGGTTTATAATAAGCTGAGAGTCGCCGAAGGCATGCACTCTTTTCACTTGAAAACTCAATAAAGAACGAAGTCCTTGTATGAGGGCTTCATATTCAGCCATGTTATGGGTACATGGAAAATCAAGTTTCAAAGAGTACGAGATCATTTCGCATTCTGGAGTGATGAGTAAGATGCCTATGCCTGCTCCCATCACATTTCTGGACCCGTCAAAGTACATCTTCCATGTCGAAACCGTTTCCAATCTTAGTACATGTTCATCTGGAAACTCATCATTTGTTCTGATTTCTTCGTACTGAGGGAAGTCTGCTAACTGATCCGCAATTGTTTGTCCTTTGATTGACTTTTGAGACACATATTCAAGATCATATTGCATCAACAGAACTTGCCATTTTGCGATACGCCCATTAAGGAATGGTTGTTCCAAGATGTACTTGAGAGGATTTAGTTTGGAGAGTATCTTGACCTCACAAGCCAATAAGTAATGTCTCAACTTCTGACACATCCAAACCAATGCCAGACAAGTTTTCTCTATTGGAGAGTACTTCTTTTCGTACTGAACAAAAGTCTTGCTAATGTAATAGATTGCATATTCGATGCGACTTCCTTCCTCATATTGTGCCAAAAAGCCGCTACATGCTGACTCATTCACTGTGATGTAAAGCAGCAGTGGTCTTCCCAACGTTGGTGGTTTTAGAATTGGTGGATTTAGAAGGTATTTCTTGATCCTTTCGAATGACTGTTGGCATTCAAAACCCCATTCAAACTTGACACCTTTCCTCAGTAGCTGGTTGAATGGCTCGCATCTCATGGCCAGATTGGAAATGAATCGTCTGATGGATTGGATTCGTCCTTGCAAGCTTCGCAACTCCTTGATATTGGTAGGTGGTGACATATCGATTATTGCCTTGGCTTTTTAAGATCCATTTCAATTCCCTTCTTACTGACCATGAAACCCAACAGTTTGCCTGACTCAACCACAAACACACATTTTTGAGGATTCAGGCGAAGCTTGTACTGTAAAAGCCTCTCGAATACTTGGGCAAGAGTTTCAATGTGATCTTCTCTTGTCTTGGATTTGATCAATATGTCATCGATATATGCATCCATGATTTTATGCATCTGGTCATGGAAGATGGCGGCCATGGCTCTTTGATAGGTTGCTCCAGCATTCTTCAACCCAAATGGCATTACCGTGTAACAAAAAGTACCCCATGGTGTAGTAAAAGCGGTCTTAGGTTGATCTTTGACTGCTAATTTGATTTGATTATATCCCGAATATCCATCCATGAAAGAAAACATTGCATGGCCTGCAGTACTGTCTACCAATAGATCAATGTTTGGAAGAGGATAATCATCCTTTGGTGTGGCTTTGTTCAAGTCTCGAAAGTCGATGCACAACCTAACTTTGCCATTTTTCTTGGGGACCACCACGATGTTCGCCAACCATTCGGGGTAATCGATGGCACGAATGAATTTTGCCTTTAGCAAGTCCTCTAGTCCTTCTTTTACAGGGCCTTCTAGTCGAGGGTCAAGCTTGCGCAATTTTTGCTTAATCGGCTTGCAATTAGGATTTAAGGGCAAACGATGTTCAACCAATTGGGGGTCTAAGCCTGGCATATCTTCATAAGTCCAAGCAAAAGCTTCTTGGTTACTTATAAGAAAGTCCACCAATCTTTTCTTCTCATTCGCTGACAAACTGGTGCCAATTTGAAGAATTTTAGGATCTTCACTGGTTCCAATATTAATTTCTTCAATTGGATCATTCACCAAAGATGAGGGATGCTCTTGTTTCTGAATCTGAGTGAATTCTGGTAATTCTGACTCGGGTATTGCCATAGGTTCCATTTCACCGGATGCTTGTTTGATAAATGCTTTCTGGGGGGACTTTCGTGGAAAAAGAATAAACTGAGACATATTGAGTTCCGACATCCTGTAAAGAGGATAAAGGAAAGAGTTGGACGAAATTGACAACAAAAAATTACTTGCATTTGCATATATATAAAAAAAAGTTCTTAGTTCATAGAATGGGTTCTCTCATGAGACGAGACAAAAAGATGTTCAAAATTACAAAATTCATGGGAGGATTTTGAAACAAAAGTGAATACTATCAGCCCCCAAGATCTTCTTCAAATTCCTTCATGATATCCCAGTCCTCTCATGTTCATCTGAAAAGATATGCTAATTGGTTGCAAGATGCCATCTTCATTTTTCCCAAGGCCAGTGAATGGACGGTAGCCACCTCTCAGAAGCAACTGAAAACCCTTGGGGTTTTTCATGAAATGAACATACAATAGGTGTTCTTGGTAACTTGCACAATTGCTTGAAATAGCATAAGCATTCCCGGATGGTTCATCTATCTCCATGTTCTGCATCCATTCTTCCAAAGGTCTGTCATTTGTTGTTCTTAAGCTCGGTACATCTACCGGATCAATTGGCCTAGGGAGCATAGGTTGCATCAACCTCTTGACTGAATCCTCAGCACGGACAGTGATGACTGATGGACCAAAATTCCATTTTAGGCATTGATGAAGAGTGGATGGGATCGCTCGTACTTGATGGATCCAAGGTCGTCCCAAAAGCAGGTTGTATGATGGTGGTACGTCTACCACATGAAATACAATGCAATGGCTAGTATTTTCAATGATCACATTCATGTCGAGGGTACCTTTGCTGTTCATGCCTCGGCCATCGTATCCGTAGATCTTGGTATTATCAGAACGATATCCGTTTTCACGAAACCCCAATGTTTTAGCCGTGAGATCAGGACAAATATTCAAACCACTTTCTCCATCAATCAAAACATGTGGCACCGTCATCCCATTGACCTGAACAACGATGTAAAGAGCATCTTCATGGAAATATCCCCATTTTGAGAGGTCTTTTTCTGAGAAGGTAATTGACTGATTTTTAGAAGCTTGAATCGAGTCTCCCTCATCCATATGCTCTTCCAAGGGGAGAACGTCCAAATAGCATGGATCTTCATCTGAGGAGTCATTTGATGATTCGTCGCCTTGTAAGATAAAAGTCTTTGGAATCATAGGAAGTTTCTTGGGCAAACTTTCTATCCTGCCTTTCATCATAGCAATGAAATCTAGAGGTTCCTTACCTTGGTCTACCACCATGATTTTGTATGAGCTGCTCCCAATATAAGGTCGAATGTGCTCTTGTGGATGGTACGGAAGTGGAGTGACTTAGTGATCATGGCTACTACCGCCTTTCCGTGGTCAGGGAATGGATTCCTTAGTATTTCAGGGGTACTATCATCACAAATCTTGAGATCTTTGTTGATGAAGTCTTGAATAATATTTTTGAGAACAAAACAATCCTCAGTGTCATGACCAGGGGTACGATGAAACTTGCACAGTTTTTCTTTATTTCCTCCCATCATTTTCGGAGGCTCTGACACTTTTGGCAAGACGATAGTTCCTTTGGCGAGAAGGTATTCCAGGATCTTCTCCCGAGACTGGCTCAGAGGAGTGAATTTTCAGTCGTAGCTCCAACCTGGGTGTTTGTTCTTCCTTTCATCGTCGCCTTTGAGAAACTGTGTGTTCTTCTTGAAACTGACTCCCTTGTCATGCTTGTAGTTATTATCATGGTCCTTTCTAATGCCAGCATTGGCTATGAATTGTGCAGGCAGTTGTGTCCTTCCTCCTTTCTTTCCATCTTCTTTGTACTTAGGAGCAATAATTCCATCAAAATCTCCTTCATCAATCCCTTCTTCTATCGAGTTTGCTTGTTCAATTAAGTCAGCAAAGGTTTTGATCGGGGCATTGCGGATGAGACTTTTCAAGGGTTGGGCAAGATTTTTCCTAATGAGTGATAAGGCTTGTGTCTCAGAAATGGGCTCCTTCATCTTATTGCATTGCATTCTCCATTTTTGGATGAATTCTCGAGCCTTTTCTCCCTGTTTCTGACGAAGACTGCAAATGGTACTGAGGGTTGGAGCCATGGGAGCATTTTGTTCAAATCTTTCAACAAACATGTTAATCAACTTGTCAAACTCCTTCAGCTCGATTGGATTGATATTTTCTTTATACCATTGTGCGGCAATGCCTTCAAGACTTCTTGGAAAATATCGGAACAAAGCTCTGTTATTTGTCCGAATTTTGTAGCAATCATTGAAAAAGGTTGAAACATGAACGTGTGGACAGGTGGTTCCATCATATCTGATGAATTCTCTGGGCAAGCCTTTCACGTCTTCGTCTCCTTCAATGCCAAGGTAGTAGTCCTCACATGAGTATGAACGTTTCCCCTTCCCCCTAAGCTCAAGATTGTTCATTCTTTTCTCCATTTCGTAGAATCTGCGCTTAGTCGGACTTTCATCATCACTTGATTCGACCAATTCTGGCTTGGTCTTTTTCTTTTTGCCCTTGATCTCCTTTACTTTTTCTTCAGAACTCTCACTGTCTGAGCTGCTGCTAGTGATGTATTTCTTTGTCTTTTTTACTTTCTTGGTAGGTTTTCTCTTCCTTTTGGGCTTCTCTTCCGAACTTTCAGTGGTGATATGACTGGGTGAGCTGTTTTCTATCATAACATCTTTTCCCTTTTTATTTTTCTTTGTTGTCTTTTTCTTTTTGAGAGAAGACAGTTCGGGTTTTTCTTCCTTACTAGTTGTCGAATCTGAACTCAAATGGCCTTCATCCTCAACAAAAGACTTGTTTTTCTTCTTTCTTTTCTGCTTGGCAGTCTTTTCATTATCCGTCTCTGGAGTAACCATCAAAGCCTTTTGCTCTTCTTGCTCCTTCATAAATCGCTCCATGAACAAACGGAACATATAGTAAGCTTCTGGCTCGATTGCTGGGAGGCCAAGTGTTTCTGGACGGAGTTCAGAGGATGAAGCCTCGTTTTGAGGAGTCTGCTTAGCTTGCGATCTAGTTTCAACCATCTTGTTGGCTTTCAAGTATTCACCTTATGACATAAGAAAATAGAGTTATTGGATGGAAATGACGACAAAATGAAGGTTCATATTACATTACAAGTTTTAAAAGTTACATCCATAGACACTAATAAAGATGACAACGACAGAAGGAATACAAAGTTGACAACATAAAACTTTTAGGGAAGGATGGATGGTGGTCGGTTGGCATCCCACCACTCAGCATATTCCTTCTTCACCACTGGGCCTATGAACCAAGTGTATGATATTTGTGTCTTCCATTCTTGTCGAGCTACTGCAAACAATGCCGTCCATTGAGGAGAACTAAGGTCAAATTCAGGAATAGCTCCAATTGGTGCATGCACAGAGACCATCTTCTGCCTTTGAGAGAACTGTCTCATACATCTATCAGCACAATAATCAACTATGAAGTAAGGGCCCAAGAGTGTGGTACGCCCATGATGATGGTGAGTGTATCGAGGTAGGCTCTGCCGACGATCACAATAATCCCAAATGATCTCTCCTTCATTCAATTGCTCGATCAAACGACGGTATTGCTCCAAGGTTGTTAATGATCCATCAGTGTTTCTGAATAGACTGGCTTGGGGTCCCGCATGCTTGAGGAACCACAATTGTAAAGCATATGTGCATCCTTCTATGAAGTCGATATCTCCAATGGTAAAGCGAGTGAGTCCTCGGTAAAGGAAGGCTAAAGCTGTCATTGCTACTGACAAGTGTCGGGTCCCTCTATGCCCCCATACTCGAAAAAGTTGGGCAATACGGACATCTAAAAGGTCACTTCCATTGGTAAAAAGGGTCACTCCTACTGTGCAGAGTATCATACAATGTTTAATTCTCCCTATGGCTTTTCGAGGTAGGGTAGAAGGTTCAACATAGGTTCCAAATTCTTCATACAAATTTTTCATGTTGATGCTTTGATTTTCATGGTTTTCTACTAAAGGCCAAGTTTTCCGTCCAGTAAAGTGAGCAATGAGGTCATTTGCATTGACCTTGGTTGGGTTCATAAGGAATTGTTTTTCCAATAGATCATTTGGGTCACAAGTTGGGGTAGGGAGGTCTAGTATTTCGGCAAATTCATCTAGTAATATTGTCATTTCTCCCCATGAAAACCAAAAAGAGGAGGTCATTGGGTTCCAACGCTCGGCGATTGCATGTACCAAATTTCCATCAACTGACTGCATTCCTCCAGCTGCCACTGTCTCTAGCCCACATTCTTCAAAGTAAGAAGGAAACATCCGAGAGAAGGTGGGATGCCAAGTCCGATACCATTCGGGAGCCAAAGGTTGAGACTCAAGAGAAATGTAGGTGGACCGTTTGGGACCTTCCCCAAACAGGATGTGATCATAAGGGAATGTGACACCACGTTGGAAAGAATACATCTTGAATGATGACTCTAAAAGATAAAGATGGAATTAATGGAAAACATTGACTATGTTGACAAAGACAATATGAGGTAGATGTGCGGAATGAGGTTGCAAATCATCACATAAGGTTTCACGCACATAAACATCTATCATGATTTTTTTTTTTTTTTTTTTTTTTTTTAAAAATTGGGTATAGGAACCTAATTGAGATAATTTTATATCACGATAATCCGATATCAAGTTATGCTTATATACCTTACCCAAATGGCTTAGTACGAGCATAGATTCTTCCTTAGGCAACTAAAGGTATAGCTCATGAACTTCTTCTTGATCACTCGTCGATATACCATAAATTACCACTCATGGTACTAACGAAGGGGCGTTCCCGCCCAAGGTGTGGTCTAGTTGTAAGGCTTAGTCTTGTGCTACCGCCAAAGACCAAGCCCGACAACATGATGACCGGGACAAATAGGTATGAGGAATTTTGAAATATAAGAAATCATATAAAATGAGTTGTCTCTAATGCAATGTTGCCTAAGTTTGAAGATTAAAATAGAAGAGCAAACATGGTTTTCAAACAACTCCTAAATTGAGAAGGGTGGTATGTGATCATAGATATGTGTGAACATGATTGATCCTTCTCAATTAGTCTTATGTGCAAGAAAACAATCACAATCACAATCACCAAACAATACAATGAAATGCCAATGGGGTCGAGGCCAAAAGAGAGGACATGCTTTATCATTGGCAATGTATGAGATGTTCAAATTATTGAAAATGTATCAATTATAATCATAGCCAAACGATAACGGGCCCCATCACGGTCGCCATCTGTTTGCATCCCAAAATTTTCATTGGTTTTGGAGTGCTCCAGAAAAATAAGGTTTTTGTTTTGAAAGAGGAAAGAAAGGGACTCGCCCGTCGGTACGAGGATCGACCATTCCCGGCGCCTTTACCGGGGGTAATCAACCCAAGGACTATGTTTATCATTGATGCATTTCGTTTTAACTTAAACATCTTTTTGATTCTATATGCGGTGTAGAAAATATTGAAAGTTTGGAGTTTCAAACTTTTGAAAAGGTTCTTGAAGAATTGCTTGAAAAAGTGAAATGTTTTGAGGAAAAAGTGAAACTAGTAAATATCATCTGAAAAACTTGTGAAAACATTTTGAAATCACTTTAGTGTTCTCTTAAGACTTTAAGTAGGTTTGAGATTTTGCTCTAATTCGGTTACCACCTAGCTAGAGCTTCATCCCTTCTTGCTTAAGTTCTTTTAAAGAGGTGCTTGTGATCATAAGTGAAATAAAGTGGGTAAGAATGCATGAATGCATTTACCCTATATGATTGAAAAAAAGTAAAACATTCCTACCACAACATTCATCTAATATCATTCCTACCACAACATACATCTAAGATTTCGTTGTTATAATTATTATATATAAGAAGGAAAAGTTTTTGAAAATGGATAGAGATTGTAGACCATCAAGCATGATTCCAATATTGGGTCATTACTTGATTTGTGGTCTTATTGAAGTTGGTAAATAGAAAGTTCATGAGATGAGAATGTTAAGAAGAATACAAGAGATAAAACACTCTTATGAAAGGAAAGAGAGAGATATAGAGAAAGACATGCATATTTGTGTACATATCATCACATATAAAGAGAAAAAGATGTATTGATTCGAAGAGAAAGAGAGATTTTAGAGGAAAAGAAAAATATCGTACGCATATATGGGTATGAGAAATGTTATAAGAGAAGATATTTGTCTTGAAAAGAGGAATAAATATTTGAAAGAGAGGAGATGGAACACATGTACATACGTATTCATGCACAATAGAAAGTGAAAGCATAGAGAGAGAAAGATGGGGGTCATCATGTTGGCATAAATGTATATAACATGTGTATACATCCATACCTTCACAAGATTAAAAAAAATCAAGGAACAACTTAAAATTACCAACTTCAAATTTAATGTGGGCCGGAGGGGAGCTTGGACTCATGCAAGAGTCTAAGCTAAGTCCCTAAGGCCATATTAGAAGGTTCTTTTTGAAAATGTTTTGGAAAATATGATTTATATAAGTATAAAATGTTATTATTTAGTTTGTTGTAAGGGCTATATTTCTTCCACCGTTGGGTATGAAAGAAAACAAGCAACATAACGAAGCACTCGTTAGGGTTCCTAATGTGATGATTAAGAAAGAATCTAGCGCAAAATGTCATGAAAATACATATTAATATGTACATTTTCGTGAGGGTTTATCCCGGGTTGGACAAGTCCCAACCTCAAAAATTAATATGAAAATAAAGAGTCCTCAAACCACACTCTCATTCCCGACATGCATTCACATGTAAGTAAAGAACCAAACAACTATGCATGCATAATATATAGATAACTTTCAAGGAAGGAAAGAAAGAAAGAGGATAATGAAAAAAAGCAAAGTTCAATTAGAAGGGAAGACATGATGTAACTATGAATTGATATACCACCTCATCTTCTCATGTTCCCGGTGCACTTGAGTATAGCCTCTTGACTCTAAAATAAAGATTGAGAGCTATCTCTTTTGGCCATGGAGAAATGAGGAAGAGAGGAAAATAAGAGGAAACAAAAAAAAAACAATAAGAATGTATTCATGAAAAGAAAGAACATGATTAAAATGAAAGATCATCTCATCTTTCTATGCTCCCGGTGCACTTTGAGTATAGCCTCTTGTCTCTAAAAAGAGATTGAGAGCTACCTTTTTTAGCCGTGGGGAGATGAAGATGAGAAGAAAATGTAGAAAGAGATACAATAACGAAGAAATGAAATAACAAGAATAAGACTATATTGAAGAAATGAAATAACAATAACAACAAAAATATATTCATTAAGGAAAAGAATAACAACAACAAGAATATATATTGAAGAGAAGAAAGAGCAAGAAGATATTGATAAAGAGAAATAACAAGAACAACAAGAATACTTGAAAGAGCATGATTTAATCATAAAATAAAATATCATCTCATCTTCTCATGCTCCCGGTGCATTTGAGCATAGCCTCTTGTCTCTAAAAAGAGGTTGAGTGCTATCTCCTTTGGCCATGGGGAGATGAAGATGTGAAGAGAAAATGAAAACAACAACAAGACTATATTTAAGAAAAAGAAATAACATAATAATAAGAATATTAATGAAAAGAAAGAAGAGAGAAATGAGAGGGATGAAGATTACATACCTCTAATGGGAAATGACCTAAGAAAGATGAACACCTCCACTTGAAGATCCCCTTTTGAATGAAACTCCAAGAGTGCTTGCTCTAAGTTGGAGAAGGAAATGGAAAGAGGGAGAGGGAGAGAGAGAGAGCTCAAGAGAAACTCTAAGTCTTCAAGTGAGAATACACTAGAGTTTCTCTCAAGGACCAATCTTGCCCAAGAGGGAGGATATGGGGGGTATTTATAGAGGTTTTTGGAGCCAAAACCCAAAATTTGAATTTTTTGACCTAAAAATACTAAAATCACCCTCCAAAAGGAGATTTTTTGGCCAAAAGGAAGGACAAATCGGTCTTGTCCACCCAAAAAGACTAAAATTACCCTCTAAAAGGATGTTTTTTGGTCAAAAGGAGGGGTAAATTGGTCTTGTTTACCAAAAAGACTAAAATCACCCTCTAAAAGGAGGTTTTTTGGTCAAAAGGAGGGGCAAATCGGTCTTGTTTAAAAAAGACTAAAATCATCCTCTAAAAGGAGGTTTTTTGATCAAAAGGAGGGGCAAATCGGTCTTGTTTAAAAAAAGACTAAAATCACCCTCTAAAAGGAGGTTTTTTGATCAAAAGGAGGGGCAAATCGGTCTTGTTTAAAAAAAGACTAAAATCACCCTCTAAAAGGAGGTTTTTGGTCAAAAGAAAGGGCAAATTAGTCTTAAATGATTGATTTGGATCTGAACTTGGGTTTTGGATCTAAAATTAGTATTTTGGATTTAATTTGGATCTGAGAGTAGTATTTTGGATTTAATTTGGATCTGAAAGTTGTATTTTGAAAATCTTGTGCCTAAATTTGAATTTCGCACTTGGATAAAACATCATAGTCCTTTAGAAAAATTTGGGGTGATTACAATAATATATAGTCGTCAATTAGCTTCGGCTGGGGACTTCTTTCCAAGGGAAGTCTACCCCCATCTAGATTTCGTTTGGTAGTAGATAGACATTTGGAGGAATGACGACGTTCTAACAGAGCCTCATGGCCACGGCTTACCGATGGTCTACTATGGGATAAACCTGGGTGATGGTGTGCCGAGTGCGTAGCACAGCTTGTCTAGTCCACAGTCCCAGAAGATCGATGAATGCTTCCACAATATTAAGAGAAAGTCAGGCTGGCCAAAGGATTTGGGCAATGCCTTCGGCACCACGTGGGCCAAAGATGGCTTAAAAAAGTCGGCCCGTGACACTCCTACTGTGGCTTTTAATTTCTCTTTATAAACTTGATATGTGTTTGTATGTAAAAATTCTATTGTTATAGTTGCAATATATTTTTCTAGGATGTCTAATGAATTTGTTGTTGAGCTTCCTTTATTATCCATTTATGTTTAAGAGAATCTTTTTTTTAACTAGATAATTGTTCAAACCATAATTTTACATTTTCTATAAACGAGTTTTCTATGTATTTTAAAGTTGTGTTGCTGTCTATTTTCGTTTTTGTTATGTGCCTACTGATTTCTGACTTCCATATGTTTATTAATACCAATATGTTTTTAGAATTGTCTAAGTTGAGCATTTCTTGTTCATCGATTATATTATCTGATTTCACCTTTCTTCTTGCTTCCCATAATTTTCTTTCTCTATCAGTTTTCTCATAACTGTCGGTATGTCTATTCCTAGAGGGATTTCATTTGTGTCCTTGGCTCATGAATGTATTCTTGTTTAATTTTTACTTCTTCTTTAAGGGTTGTATTCATATTGATTTCTGTTTTTTTGTTTCTTCTATCAGGTCTGTATATGTTACACTTGGGTTAGAATTGTCACTTTCATCATATGTAAGATTTATTTCATAGATTTATAGATTTTCTTCTTGTTTCTGTATTTCTCTTACCTTTTATAGTACTTCATTATTTTGTTGTTTAATTTCTTTTATTTCTTGTATAATACTGTTAACTTTTGCTTCTACTTTGCGGATGAGTTGTTTAAGTAAGCTTATTACTTTATCCATTTGATCTCCTTGATGTGCTGGGCCACCATGTACTGACTGTGTTGTGTAAGCAGGAGGTCCTTCATATTTTCACACCTTTCCTTTTTTAACATTATTCTCTTCGTATAGTCTATTCATTCCGTCTAATGTAGACTCGAGTTTCATTTATTCATCGTCTATTATGAGTCTGAGATCATCTTCATGAGGTTCTAGGAATTGTCTGTCATAGTTTGTTTTTATAAGTCTTGATTTTTGTCCATAAGCATATATCTTTCTTGAATTGGATTCTGTTATTGTTCTTTCAACTATCAAATTATTATTATAAATTATTGTTTGATATGTTATTTTTCTATCAACTATGTTTTTAGAGATATAATTTAACCCTTTTTTAATTATATGCCTTGCTGTTCAGGTTTTATGTTTCCTATTCTTCTTAGGAATTCTACGAGTATATTATACATCTCTTTCTGATTTTCTAATATTAAAATCATGGTTGTTTTCATTTCATCCTTTGGTTCTATTACCATGTTCTTAGGTTGTTATGGCATAAGGAATTTTCAACTTTCTTCCTTCCAGGTTTCTGATCAATTCTTACTGTCCAAGTGTGTGTTGTGTGAATGTTAATCTTTTATTGTATACACACATCATAGGCTTTGGGTAGTATAGTCATTTATGGTTCTAAGATCTTCTGTCAATCCTGCTACACTCACCACGTAGCTATTATTTTTCCCTTTTGGCCTCTGCCTCAATGGATACTCGTCGGTGCCTTTGTCTCTTGGGTTTCAAAAATTTCAGATCTCCCTTATTATCAATTATTCTTATACTATACTTCAACATTCATCTCATGCATACAATATCAAATTAAAACTCAAACAAAATTACTCGAGGCTAAACATTAACCACAAGTCTTTCAAGAAAAAAAGATTCTATTCCATATACTGAAATAAAACGTACATAAGGAAATTACACATAAGGAAAATACATACCACTATTTTTTACTCACTTTCTTCCGAAGTCATGCTCCGAAGATCTACATTGGCAATTGGAGACTCAGGTACAAACTCCATTCTTGAACTACTTACGGAACTAGCTAAGGAAATCTATCCTAGGCTCCGATACCAAGTAGTGCTTGTTTTTATAGTTGGTGTTCATCTCACCATGTGAAGTCTGCACAAAAGGACCAATCTCGGGGGATCAAAACTAACAACTAGACTTTTACAGTATGCTACATTAAAAGGAAAAGACAGAGAATTTTAGTGAGCCCTATGGAAGCAGCTGTCCATAATGGGAGGCTGATTTGATGTTATGTTACTAACATAGGCAATAGTGTTTCATAATTTACTTAGGTATATTAAGTTATTTTCTAAAGATACCTTTTTTTTTTACTCATTCCACTTTTGCTTAATAGTTGAAGTTCTGCATTTAATTAATGGGAATGACATGTATCATGTATACATACTCACACATGTGAATTTGAAGTATATATGCAAATGAGGGTTCCTCAAAAAGCATAAAAGATCATGGGGATTGAGCTAGGGCCAATCTCAACTGCAACCATAGAGAACAAGCTGAATCAAACAAGTTTTGTTATTGACTTGTCTATTTGGGAAAATGGAGAGCATATTAACTTTATCTTCTCATTGATATTCAAGATCGATCTGCATAAATGTAGTGGATAATTTGTTGCAAGTGTGATGATAACTAAAAACAAACAAGAATTACTCAAATTATTTCATATCAGCAATCTTGCAAGGAAATTGATGCAACACCAGGTAGAGCCCAATGGAGTGACGGTGCTAGGACTTTTTTGCTGTCACTCGCGTCACCAGTGCAAGTCCGGTTTTGGCACCCCATTTAACTTTTATATCATCATAGTGTAATTTTAAGTTCTTTCAAAGAAGTTATCAGCCCCCATGTATCTCCGCAACTACCCAAAGTATTTATAGGACGCACCATTTACCGAGATACATCTGGTTGATTGAGAAGATAGTTACAAAGGTTGCTTGCAAAGCTCATTGCTTAACTTGGCCAATATGTGTAACTTTAGCAAGGTGAACCCTAATGATGGAGTGAGGAACAAGATGTGTTTCCCTTAGCTTTTTGACAAAATGGCTAAAAGTTGGCCACACAAACTCTATAGGTCTTCGTCCATAGTTTAAAAGGCGCATTTAGAAAGGGTGCAACCTTTGATCTAACCCTATTATATATAGCGAATAATTTGGTCCAATAATAGTTGCCACTAGGGCCAGGTTAGGTGAATTAGAGTAGTCAGTGTGCATTAGGAGAATGGAATGAACCATGATATCTCATGTCTCGGGCAAGAGAAGGGAAATAGATAAATGCACCAATTTATAAGGCCATAGGAGAATGGAACATCAGATTAAACACAAGGCTGGTGTGCAATTGAAACTAAGCTCTAGGCTGAATCGAGTTTTAGTAAGAGCCAGTGAGCCACAAAAATTTTCTAGAGGAACACTCATTCACAAAACTTCCATATCCAATGGGACACTCGTATATATATATAATATATATATATATATATATATATATATATACACACACACACACACACACATATATATATATATATATATATATATATATATATATATATATATATATATACACACACACACACACATATATATATATATATATACACACACACACACACATATATATATATATATACACACACATATATACATACATATATATATAGAGCAAATATTTGAAATTGTTAATATAAAAATAAAGAAACATTGAGGGACGGTGAAATGTAGCTCCACCGTTGGTAAGAGCTGATAGTTGCAGGAGATTTGGCTAAAAAAGACTGGCACTTTGAGAGCCTAATCATACAAAAGATATGCAAGACTGAGGTACGTGAGCTCGTATCCGAAACACAATGTATGCTCATATCCAAGGTTACATAACATGCTTCTAGGACTATCTTTTATTTTTTTCTAAAAAAAAAAAAGACTTGTTGAAGTCCCTAATTGACTTGCTCCAGGCATTGGGATAGATTTGGTCAAGAAAGCTGAGTTCATAGCCCTTGCTCAGCAGGTATGTCCAAACAAATGAAGTATATTTGGTGGAAGCTTTGGCTCTTCTCTAAGCGACAAATAAATAAATTTTGTACTTTATATGTGTATTGCATTCTCAACAAAATCATCGTGAATTAACTTTTACGAAGGATCCATGGGCTGCTCTAGCTCAGTATATTTGGTAATCAACGTAAAAATGAGCTCCTCAGAAGAGAATGTTAATAATATATGACTAGTTTGATACTATAACCAAAGGATGTGGGCCTAAATGCAAAATCCACTCTGGCTTTTAAATCAGGTTCCGCGCGTTAGGGTTTCGTTAAACGGTCGCCGCATCGTATTCTTGCCGCGAAGATCTCCCGCGGGAGCAACTCTTTTGGGCCCTACGAGGTGGCGGTGGCGGTGGTCTAACCATCCTTCTTCTTCCTTCCAGTTTATTCTGTTTGTTCTTCTTCGAGGTAACGCTCTGTCACATCGCATTCACTCGATGAGAACTTTTTGGGTGGGCTGGGTTTTTTTCTTGTTGTGTGGGGTGGGGTGGGGTATCGCGACAGTATAATTGCTCTTCTTGTTAGGTTTCTTAAAGGACATCAATGGTTGTAAGTTTGGTTTCCTCGATTTGCTTTTTAATGTCGCATATAAAGCATGAGTTTGCTGAGATCAGTTACCAGAAAAGGTGTGTTTGGTGCACGTTGGTTATTCTTATATAGTCACAAATCCGATCCCAGAGTTCTCTTAAGACCGTACGTTGTCAACGAACGAAAAATCTGTGGTACCCAAATCGAGAAATCGAAGGTTGGACCTGAAAATTCTTGGTTTTGGAGTGAAAAAATCAATGATGTGGAAGTAGTCAGGTTGGTGTCTGAATTATTGAGAAGGGGGGATGATTGGGATTGGCTGAGCGGTAAACTGGATCACATCCGACTAACGGATTCGATTGTTGAAGACATATTGCTTCAGCTGAAGGAGCCCTCGGATGCAAAGAAAGGGCTTAGTTTTTTCCATTGGTCATCAGTAAGGAAAAAATTTGATCACAGTGTCCGGTCGTACTGTATTCTAGCTCAGATCCTTTTTCATGCACGGTTAGATACTCATGCTAAGGTGATGCTGGAATCGGCAGCGAGAAAGAATTCGTACCGTGAATCACCGTTTAGATTAGAGGAGTCTTTGTTAAGTACATATGCCGTTACTTGCTCTAGCCCCCAGCTCTTTGACCATTTGATACAGACATATGCCAAATTGAGGATGTTCCACGAGGCCATCTCTAGCTATCATTACTTGCAGGAGCACGGTTTCTTGCCCAGTATAGCTACTTGGAACATGTTGCTTAATGTTGTCCAAAGATCTGACAAGAATCTCCTAATATGGAGAATTTACGAGGATATGATCACAAAGAAAACATTTCCAAACGCTGTGACTTCCAGGATTATGGTTGATGCAATGTGCAAACAAGGGTTGCTGCAGAAAACAATTGATTTACTTGACAAAATTTCCAGCAAAAGATGCCTTCCTGGAGTAATTGTTAATAGTGCATTGATTGTTCGGATGATTGAAGATGATCGTGTGGATGAAGGAATTTTGTTGCTAAAAAGAATGTACCGTAAGAATATGGTCACTGATAACGTCACATATTCTCTAATCATTTTTGGCCTATGCAAGCTGGGAATCATGGAACATGCTCTTGCAATGCATGATGAAATGCTCAAGAGAGGATATCCTGCAAACTCATTGACCTATACCTCATTAATTGGTGTCCACTGTAAGGATGGAAGATTTCAAGAATTTGATCAGTTGGTGCAGGAAATGGTAAAACAGGGGTTAGTGCCATATAATGAAACCTATAATTTTTTAATAGAAGGGTGCTGCAGAGCAGGGAAATTGGGGTATGCTACAAGATTCTACCAAGAAATGCTTCAAAGGGGCTTGTTACCAAGTACACATGCTTTCAATCAACTCCTTGAAGAGATCTGTGAAGCGGGAGATGTTGATAAGGCCAATGACATTCTGACTACTGCACTGGAAAAGGGACTTTTACCTGATGAGGTGACATATGCTCACCTTATTGATGCATATTCTAAGATGGACAATGTTCAGGAAGTTCTCAAACTGTACCATGAAATGGAATATCGAGGGCCTGCTCCAGGATTATTGACTCACAGTTTGCTTGTGAGGAGTTTATGCAGATGCAAGCAGTATGACAAAGCAGAGAAAATTTTAAGTGCTATGAAAGAGAAAAGTTTGATTCCATCTACTTATATTTACAACTGTATCATAGAAGGTTTGTGCATGTCAAATAACACAGGAAAAGCATTCCAACTCTATGATGAAATGAGAACAACGGGAGCCAAGCCTAATTCTCATACTTTTGCTGTTCTAGTTGAAGGAATGCATAGATTCTATACTCTTCAGACTCCAGAAGATGCTATAGATAACTTATCTTCTGCTTTTAATTAGCATGTCCAGCTGTACAGATTCCTGTCTAGCTTACACATAACTATAATATGAAGTTGACTTTCTCGGTCCACAGGTCTTTGTTCCAAGGTTAAGGATGAAGGCTGTCTGGCGGCGTCTGCATAAACATGACTATCTCACCAAATATTTTGTCTGTTGAGCTCTTTTGTCTTCTACACCCAAGGGCTATTGATAGATGTTCGTCTCAAATTGTTGCATCTATAAAACATTGTGGCTGTAATGTTGATCAAGCAACTTCCTTCTTTGCCTTTAGTTGATTACTTGTTTTGGCATGTCTGCTACAAGGTTAGCTGACCCTAACCTATAACAACAAGAGGCAGCCTGTATTAAGTGTGCAGTTGAACTGCTATTTCCTTCTAGGTCTGTGTCCGTATGTGTGTGGCAATACACATCTGCTTGTGTGATTGTTGGAGGACAAGGGAGGGTTGGTGTTTTATCTAACTCTAAAGAAGTTAAAAGCCAGTTAACATGAAAGGCCAGAACATTCTTAAAAGAAAGTGAACTCTTTTAGTTGTTTTTTGAAGTGAAAAAGTTCTTTTCTTTGCTTTGATCTCAACTGGCAATGAGGACACAAAGGCCGGACTTACAGCTGCTCTGGTTACAAACCTGTTGGTAGTAGAATGATGTGGCACTTTGTGAGGTGTAACTGAGTCAGTGGAGACAAAATTGAGCTATCAATGTAAGCTCACCTTTTAAATTGTTTGTGAGCACTTTACCTGATTGCCTTTAAGAAAAGATTCACTTAATTAATCTCCAAATATTTTAGAACTTATGTTGCTGAGAAATCATCTATTTAGCAAGTTTCATTGAAGATTTGAAGGCTTCTTCTTCTTTTTCTTCTTCCAAGACCTCATTTAATTGCAGGGGAAAAAGTCAGCAAAAACTATTTTCTCCTTTTTTTGATGTCCTGCATGTTGAATCAAAACAAGGAAGAATTTTGTGATGAAGATTTCAATTCCCTGAAATCTGGTGATTCTCGTCTCCACACATGCACATGTCATGTTTGTCTGTGTGTGTAATTGATCAACCAATGCCTTTGCGGTTGTCTCCCTTGTGCAGATCACTGTATAGGTTCCTGCCCTCTGAGTTCACACCTTCCTGCTTCACTAATTAGCCACTTAGCTGCTGCTGCGGAACTCCTCCTCTGATCGTAGTTATGTCAAGGTCTCTCTCTCTCTCTCTCTCTCTTCCCCTGTTTGTGTCTGTTCTCCAGTTCCATGGAATTAGTCATGACGCTGGGCCGTCCAATGCCAAGGACATATCTAAACCTTAAGGAATGTCATCTCATGAAGAGTTCAGGTCTGAAAGTACGTTTCAAGGTTGCGGAGGAGTGGGTGTGTGGAGTTATGGAAGGCCATGATTGAGGTCAATGAAGACAGTGTCTTTGCTGGGATCCAGATAGCAGAACCGATAAAGGCATCCCCAATACTAGATCCTCGAAATAAGAGGGTTCAGGATTTGATCAACATGTTAAGGGAAGATCAAGGCTTTCTTGGCGATGCACTCAGTTCACTGGAATACGAGGGGTATCCTAGATTGATGGCTGATGATAAGGCTGGGAATTGAGATTTATTAAGGAGAATGGACTCAGAAAATATTGAAATTAACTGATCAGTTGTACCTATCCTTTGTTTTCCTGCAAATATAGTGAAGTATCTTTGTTGGTTTTTGAGATAGCCAAATTTGGGGTATTTGTTCTTTCTTTATTCTTTTCCTGTAGAGTTTGATAGATGATTGGCTATCTTTGCCTATTTCTCTACTCCAACCATGAAGTACTATTGTAATGAGTCTTTTGGTTGAATTTTAGGGATACTCAAGACTAGACCTTGAGACGTTGCATTGTACAGCTAATTGAATGTAATTTTAGGTGTGTCTATATGGTGGTACTCTCGAGTTTATGAAAAGATGCTGGTGGTTTTTCTGCTTTTCTACTATCATATGTAGGAAAATCAAGCACTTAGGGTTTGTAAATGCAGGAAGAAAAGGAAAATGGAAAAGCTTTCCTCTAAAATGTAATTCAAGTGAAATATGATTCCGAAAACTTCTCCTTCTAAACTTGTAAATGCCTTTCAACCGGAGGGAGTATCTGGCATCTTATAAATGCTCTCACGCCCTGTTGTGGTGGTGAATGATTTAATGTTCTTGCGACTTGCTTTTGAATCTATTAAGTTATGTTTCACTTTGTCTAGTTTGAGCCTTCGGTCTGCAGTATCATTCTTGGCTACACCCTTTAGGTCTCATTAATGCCAAGAATATTGATCTCACTGCTCTTGCCTTTGAGTGTGTAGATTTCTCACAAAGTTCTGTAAGTTTCATTTCTGCAATCTCAATACCCAAGTTTCTTGCGTCTTTCTGTTCAGGTGGTAAATTGATGAACACCGTTGGCATGGCTTCAAGGTGAAAAGTGAAGGTTGAGCATGATCGCAGCCTCTTGCCTTGTCGCATTGAGATATTTGTGGAACTGCGTGCCAAAATTCAGTTCGTCAAGTCCAGAGGCTGTTCTGTTTGCAACGCATGTCATTTCACGTGCTGATTGCTCTATTTTGTTCGCAATGCACGCTACTGACCATGGGTCTGTACATGCACAAAACTAAATTCTTTTAAATTTGAGGGATTCATAAAATGCAACCCGTGAACATACTTTAACAGCTTTTTTTTTCATTTTTATAAATTCGAGCTGTCGGAGCTAATTCGTGAACATAAAATGTAATCCGTTATGTATATGCGTATCTAAAGTTCCTATTTCTTGTATACTTCATATTTCGAAGCCTTAATTAATATTTTTATTTTAGCTCTTAAAATAGATCGATGTATATATACGAGCACCAAGTACAACCCCTGATAAGAATCTACAATACAAAGCATCAACTGTGGAGTAAATCTGAAAAAAGCATGAACCTTGTCTATTTTCGGATTAAGTCCAAGAGAAGGCTGGATTCTGAACTCTCACAGTAGCAGCGGCAGGATCATTGATGCAGCACTTGGAAATGCATCTAGATCTGGGGCCAAAGGCTCCCCACAAGGTTTTACAAAGAACTGCCTCAATGCTAATTCTTTGCTAAAGAAACGAAGTGCCGGGCCGAACTCCATTTGATGATAAACAAGTCAGTCCAGCTGTCCCTCAAGCATTTGCTTTTTCTGGCATGTTCAGCTTTGTAATGTATATTTTTTCAGTTGCGTTGCGAGTTACAATTTGAACGTCTACTGTTTAACAACTCGCAAAACATGTTTCTATTTTTCATTTTTCTAATTTTTCCTTCTTGAATACATGGCTTTCGCATTTCATAATATGTTATTTTTCCAACGTTTTATTAGATGACATCAAAATAGATGAAAGATGCGCTCTTGAATCAACTCCAACTCAATTCAAAAGAGCCAAAGGAGATCAACCAGTGAATTTGATATTGGGTCCCTTAACTTTTTTTTTTTTTTTTGTGTATTTTTTGGTTACACTCCTATTGAAGTGGGTAAAAGAAGATTTCTGGTCGTTGATTGTTCACCCCTTTCAACTTGGGAGGTTTTAAGTCTAAAGTTCTAAACCCCTTGCCAGGTCTGTCTACAGAAACCTTTTTACCATGTTCCAATTTAAGAGACGCAGTACTTTGAATGCAAACAAGGCATGAGGGCGGGCTTTCGAGTTGTACTAAAATTATTACATTCAACTTCATCAAATTGTCATGTCTGATTTCACCCTGTTATATTATACTGTCAAGGGCGACGTATCACCGGTATGCAACTCTGAAGTAAAGTAAGAACGGACGATAGTCGTCATAGGATTGATGACCTCGAAAATGTTCTCTTGCTTCATCCCATTTTGCTTCTCAGATTCTTCCAAATGCCATGCTTCATGTAGAGCGCATGAGGTGGGTCTTACTCTTACCGGTAGCAGTTCAAAAGGGAAGGAAGCACGATAGACACCATTCACTTTTCCTTTTATCAGGATGCATAAATTAGGATCAGCAGAACTTCCTAGACTTTTGAGCATGTATACACACTTTTGCAGCAAGCATTTTCATATTTACTAGTAAGAATTGCACAGAAGTTAAGAAGTGAGGGTGTAAGCATCATTCCTGCAACATCCTGGTTCACAAACACAGAGAGCACACGTGGCTCCTGAAAAATAGCCAGTGCATAAACTCATGCATTCACCTGAAGGAACGTTAGTTTCCACCATTGCACTCGTTGATGGTCTCTTTCATCTCATCCAATTTATCTATTACCAACTCAAGCTTCCTACAGCAAATCTCATTAGAAATCCGGGCACTGTAGTCACACTGTTCAAACGGCCGATACTCGCAAGCGCTCTTTATTTCTTCTCGGAGAGTCAGCTGAATGTCCTGTTTACATTATTTAATCTGCACTTAGCATCTCAAAAAACCAATAGAATGGTACTGAAGAAGCCAACTGAAGCAGAAGCCACGGAAGCTGGCTACCAAAAAGCCATCAGGTGGGAGGAAATAGGACGTCACTTAAACTAATACATAGAACAAGAACTGACTGACATGTATATAAAAGCTAAAAAGTAATACCTCTTTCACATAACAGCACAAAATCATGTATGCAACAATTGGTCTTAATTATGAAACTTGCTACAACATTTTCAATGACATAACAGACTACAAAGAAACAAACTTGTATACCCCCAACACAATAACAGCAATGGAAGAAACTACGGCTCCCTATGAGAATGATCAGCTTCAAATTTCTAGGTTTAGCAGGGATAATCCTTCTCCGTCACATCCTTATTGGCCCAAAAGCTGAGAGGAAAAAGTTTCGCCCCTAATTTAACTTTCAGACCCTCCCTTTGACTGTTGAAAGCTGGAATAACATCCTGAATTCTCCCCTATTGAGAAGGTCTCCTACATTGAGGTATGGCAGCTTTGTAGTCAAATTCTTATCCATTGACCAACTCAATGATGCCAACAGATATGATGGACCTGAGGTAATGGGATTCTTTTGAGGAGAGACAATCAGGTTAATATCAAAAAGCAAAAAAGCAAGAAGGTAAAAAGATGTCAAAGGAAAAAGAAAAGAGAATAGGACCACAGAGGATTTGCATGAAAAGACGACAAATGCAAAAGAAGAAAACATAAAGGAAGAAAACAACTACAAACCAAAACCAGAGCAGAAAAAGATTTAGCCTCATTGTGCTTGCAAATTGAAAAATCTCTCTCTTTCTCTCTCTCTCTCTTTTGCTCTCACTGGTGCTCCAGAATTTTCTAGCAGTTTGTTCCTTCCAAGGATGTTGCTTGAAAGTGGCACGAGGCATTCATTAGCATGTTCCACATGAGTAAGAAAAAGCTCTATAGCTTTTCCCCTTACAAAGGTAACTTTCATCATTTCTCCCTGTCAAATGTCAATTCACGTAATTCCCTAGATATTATTTACTATGTGTTACAGCCTTTCACCATTTAGGAGACGGATGCAAAAGTTTCACAAGCTGCACCAAAGTCCAGCCTCATTGCTTAGCTTAGAAAAGTTAGGTTTCCTGTTACTTCAGGAAGAAAGTTAGTCCCTAACAATGAAAATCAACACAACATAATACAGTTTCTGTGTCATCTCAATGTAAAGAACATTATCCCAAACAAATAGACAGAAAAATTAGGTTCAGGTTCTCCATGTCAAACTTTCTTTAGATGGCCTTATTGATATCTGCACTTTGTAGAGCACAAGATAATAAGAGATTGATTAACTTTACAGTGAACTGGAGCTACCAGCACATAATGCAAGTTATTTAGAGTAGATGATCCAATTGTTCCTGGATAGCCAAAGCCCTCTTGTGCCTAGGCTAGTCTGACTAGTTCATCTAAGTAGGTCATGAATCAGCTCTAGCATGTCCTCATGGTAAACATGTCCACTATAGAAGTGATTTAGTTCTTGATCTCACAGCCTATTGACATAGATGTGATTCAAGTACCAAAGTTGCAGAGAGGCTTATTAACTATTCAAGCTAATGTCCAAGGAAACTATGAGGTATGAGCAAATAAAAATGGTGTTTCTATGATACACATTTATATTATTTGGCCTGTTATATCAGTTCATTGCTTAATGAAATATTTTACTAAGATCACACCATGATAACCGCAGTGTGTAAGTATTACACCTTGATATATGGTGTATCCAAGCAACTAAGAAACCATACTTATGCTGATTAAGACATTCATACTATTCTTATTGAAAACAGAGACTTTCAAGATGTCTGATTTGCTTTCTGACACCCTCATTGTAAGCAATTACAACTTTGTCAACTGAAACTAGAAAAATAACTAAAAGTAACCATGACTATGTAATGGATGCCACCCCAGATCCACACTTCAGCCCATATCGCTAATTGAGACAGGGAGTATGGAGCCCAATAAACAACTAAAACGGTTCGTCCTATCTCTTAACATGTAAAGAATGAGTTCGTTGATCGGCATATGTTCATGTAGGATACTGTATTAGGGATATTTCTATTTTCTCAGTGCTGCAAGTTCTTGTACCAATCAATCAGAAAGCTTTTGTGACTGGTGTACTATTATCCTCTATTCAGCAACATAGATATGGTAACAATGGCAAACTGGAACCTGATCCTGAATCCAGTTGACTCAAACGGAGGACAAATAGATGGAGGAATTTACGCCTGGACTAAAAAAATCGACTGTTTTCCTCATATTCCAGCATGACTCTGATAAGTCAATCACATCAAGACCAATCTGAGATTCGATACTAGTGTCCTGTCAGACTGTAATTTCAATCAGCTACCACCATTGTAAATTATTCAATCTCACCACATTTGAAACAGTAACAAGACTAAACTCGTGTGGAAAAAGGCGTATTTGTAGCATTGTATCATAGGTCCAGACCTTTATAGACTGCATGAAATCGAGACAGTGGCTATTAAGCACATCCATCCTAGGGCCGGTCGCATTTCCCAACTCCTCCATTACACCTCCAGCAAGCTCCAAAACATGAACAATCCTCTGAAAACCAAAACATTTAAGGTACAAAAATTACAAGCTTAAAATTTACTAGAATTGCATGGCAATATGACATACAATTGCCAGAAAGTACCTTCTCGACATGATGAAGCCGCTGTAATGATGTGCTTTGGGCATTCTCTGTACTGGGTGGATTCATAGGACCACCAAGATCTAGCTACAGCTAACGGATCAAATGGCTTTTGTCTGCACCCAATTTCAGCAAAAATATGAGGCTACAGAACCAAAAAGTTTGAGAAAGAGTATTTTTCTTCTCCTCGACTTAGGGTTCTCTCATGAATCCCTGTATCGAACAACCACTTTTCTTGTAGCAAGCAAGGGAAACCTAATGGCAAGTTCCTCAGACATCGTTCTTGAAATGATTCACAGGAATAAGCTTCAAGACGAAGAAAATCAAAACAGAAAAAGGGAAAATAAACCCTCAATTAAACAGATGGCAGAACTAGTTCTTATAGTTGTGATACTGGAACCCTATCTCTTACGCATCACCACATTGGCCTGCGGTACGATCCCCCTTGTTCCTTTGATCTTACCAACCAATCCAACAAATTCGCGGAACCTAAACCCTAGCTCCCTCTTTGTACAAGCACATACCACCTCAATGCCAATATTAAAAGTCACGATCCACCATTTTTTCTCTGTCTCATAAGACTTTTTCGCAGATTTTAAGCCGAATACTATGAAATCAGAATCGTGCAGACGACACTAGGGATGTCGGAAGACGAAATACAAGGGAGAAAATTAGCTGGAGAAGAAACAGATTGTCTGCCCTTGGAGGAGAAGGAGAGCACAAGGCAGAACCGTCACGGTTTACAACCGTGTGAGAAAACAGAATTTTCGGGCAGGAAAGAGCACATCAACATACCGGGGATGGGTCGTCGGGTGCCAATCAACGAGCAGCAGCTGTTGATGGTGGAAAGGGAAGGCCGGAGGGGGCTGCCGTCACTCTGCTGCAGCGAACGAAAGCGGCGACTCGAATGAACTTTGAAACTGAAAAGAGGAGTTGAAGGATGAAAACGCGAGGGGAATCGATCGCGGGCCAGGCTCGATTCGTACCAGCAGATTCAAAATGATTTTTGCCAATTTTATAAACACTTTTAAAATAAAATAAATAAATAAACAATTTGTGAAAATAATAAACTTATGCTCCAATTCTTAGACGTAAACAAACAAAAACTTAATTTTTGGGAGAAATTCTTATTGATAAAAAAACATTAGCACTTTTTATGCAGAAATGACATACTTTGCAATAAAACTCAACTAATTGATGAAAAATGTTCCTTTTGTAATTTTATTACACAAAGGTGAATGAAAAGTTGCAAAAATTTAAATATATTAGAAATCAATTTTGCTTATTTAAATTAAAGTTCAATAAAACCAATTTAAAGCAATGAAAATAAAGAAAGAACCGAGAACAGGTTTCGACAGTTTTGCTTAGTTTCACTCGCGGCCCCTTACAAACATGAAGCGAGAATTTTTTAATGGAGGGTAAGTTAAAGTTTTTAAAATTTTGACCAGAACTCAATATCATTTTTCAAAATTTTTATATAGGACAAGTAAAAAATTTTAAAATTTATATGTAATTTTTTTTTTTTGAGGTGGGGCAGAATCCATGGGAACTCTCCTGGCTCGGCCCCTGGCCTCTTACAAAAAGAGATCTATAGATTCCAAAGGCATTGAGAAAAAGAATATGGAGAACCAAGTCTCCCCTTCCCTTCCTCCACCTCTATAAGGTTTAGAGTTTCTTGAGTGCCCATACACTTTAATTTGTGTGGCATTTTCTCAATTGGCATAAGAAATGAGGGTCATGTTACTCGAATCAGAGACCAGCCGCCCATCAACCATTGACCCAAGCAAGTCGCACCTAGAGCTGCATAACGAGCCGAGCCAACTTTGGCTCAGCTCGAACTCGCTCAAAAAAACTCGGCTCGTGCTCGACTAGTTTATAAACGAGTCGAGTTCAAGCTTACAAAGATACTAAAAACTATAAACGAGTCGAGTTCGAGTTTCAGGAACTCGACTCGTTTATACTCTACTCGACTCACAAACCGATATTTTATATAATATTGTCAAAACAGGTTTCACAAGTTACATAAGTTAAATGAATTACACTAGCTAACTCTTATACACGAGTTAATGCTACGAGCAACGCTTAATGAGTTAATGCCTAAACTAGTTAAATGGGTTAAAGGAGTCGAGTTCGAGTTCGATTTTATGTAGTCGAGTTGAGCTTGCTATAATAAGCTCAACTCGAGTTTTATCTCGAGCTGGCCAAACTCGGGCTCAATTCGGCTCGTGTGCAACCCTACTCGCACCAAAGGTTGCGCCCTGGGAGCCAAACACTACAATCTAAGTTGAAGCAAGTGTTATAAAAATCGTAGAGAATCGTCCGATCTGGGCGGTACACCAATTCAATTCATTAACCGATCATTTTTTATTATTTTCGAACAATTAAGCTTAGTTGTGAATCGGCCGATTCAGTTTTTAATATTGTTAAATAATTAAGGGTTTCTAAATTTACCAATTATTTTTATATAATTGAAATGGGGACCATATGGTGCTAGATCCAAGTCCAAAATCCAATAAAAAGATAATGTTCAATAATGAATCTTCGGCAACAAATCGATCGAGGGGCATCATGATATCGGATTTTGAATAAGCAGAAACGGATTTATCTGTCAATTAAAAGAGAAATCAACTACCATTGGCACAACTACGTTGTGTAAAAATTAGATTCTAAGAAAGAAAGACCTATAATTATGTACCCGAGAAAAATCATTTTTCTTATAAAGGGAAAATAAAAAAAAGGAAAACCTATATCATTTTAGAAAATAACTAAAAGCTGACACATGTAGGGCTGTCGAGCCCGAGCTTGGTCACTCGGCTCATAAAACTCGACTTATAGCAAGTTTATGAAATAGAGCTCGAACTTGACTTGTTTAACCTATTTAGCTTGTTTAGGCGTTAACTTGTGTAACTTGTGAAAATTTGTTTTTATCATCAAAGTTAAAACTTGTGATTCACTGATTTTGACAATATTATATAGAGTATCAGTGTGAGTCGAGTGGGTATAAATGAGTCAAGTTCTTGAAACTCGAACTCGAGTTGTTTATCGTTTTGAGTATATTTGTAAGCACGATCTCGACTCGATTAGTACAAGCCAAGTTTTTTCGAGCGCATTCAAGTGGAGCTTAAGTTGGTCGGGCTGGTTGTGCAGTCCCACATGACACCCTTTCATCCACCACCAAACTCAGCTGATTGGCCACTAATTCGATTCCAATTGGTCCACTCAAAATGCTTTTGACAACATTGGTGTGCGCTTAGGTCCAAATAGGACCAATCAGTAGAGCCAGAAATTTCCAATTAAAGCATTCTAAGAGTTTTATACTCAACTAGTGGCGGAGATACATGGCGGCTGGTGTCGGCCACCGCCCATGCCAACCCATCAAAAAGGGAAATATGACTTTGGGATGACTTAAAGATTACATGGAGTGCCCACACCAAATCTGTGCTGGTGACTTCTGTACTTTTTAGCCAAAATATCATGGCTCAGGCACTAAAGCCGACAATTTGGCACAAAAGCACAAACTTAAAAGTTGGGTTTGACTGCCCACATGGGCTTTGGCCCCATCTCAAAAAAAAAAAAAATTACATGTAAGTTTTAGAAAATTTTACTTGTTTTCTATAAAAGTTTTGAAAAATGATATTTCGACTCGTGTCAAAATTTAGAAATTTTAAGTCGGCCCTCTCATGAAAAATTTCTGGTTTCATCCATGAAGCTGGGTACAGTTTCATGGCAAAGAATAGAACGAGCAACAAAGTCTCTTGACACATGGGTGCAGTTCTTTTATATCACAAATCAAACACAAAACATTCAAAGCGCTCTACTGTATAGACACTTGTGTGTGTATAACACCCAATTGTTTTCCAACACAGGTTCTAAAGAAAATCCAAACCCAAATTCTTTTGATCGTCATGTTCAACACCTACCAAATCATAAACCCAACAAATATAATCCTTCGGCTGATATATAACGTTCTATTTCAATACTCAACTTTCAAACTAATATTCATATCAAAAAAACTTTTGTAAAATTTAAGAGGGGGGTTAAAATTTCTAGAAATTTGAAATTGGAATTGAAAATTATAAATTAACCCGTTAAAAACAAAAAATCTGGGCTCGGCCACTGAAAAATGAGTCCTTTTTCATTGGACAACTTTCAAATCCCAAACCATTCTAGAGATATTATGTCTTGACCTATCTGTCTTTGAACCAATAGAGCGATGCTGTTGAACTGAACAGCATAGGGATAATTTGACCGGCGACAGTTCAAAGTGAGCGAAGTCCAAAATCACATGTCCCGGCCGTCCTGGCGTGGGCTGTTCTGCATCTCAAACTTATAGATTTCAAAGCTTTGACCAAAGGTGTTTGCGTCATGGGTCCATGGCGGCCCAGCTAGTGTGAAAGCCCACACCCAAGAGTGGATCCCCTTGGACCTAGCTAGCTACTGGCCAGCACCACACTCAAAGTGGTCCTCAAAAATCCTTCTGGGTGCGCCATGTAGACTTTTTTGCCGACATGTTGTGGCGGTCGGCAGTGACATCTGTCGCGAGTCGCTAACAATGATTTCCAAATCATTATCCCACTAAAAAATTTAGTCTTTTAGAAGAAATAGGCTGCTTGGCACGCTAAACAACCTCGAGAACATACGAAGGGAGGGAATTTGGAAAACTAATCCTTTGCAAGGATCTTAAATCCATAAACATGTCAACCAATCCCATTCCTTTCCCATCAGATCTTAGATCCACTGTTTTCCTGAATGACATTTGACAATAGTAACAAACTATTACTGTTGTATGAATCTGTCAGACAATAGTCTCGTGTCGTTGCTAAAAGTAATATATATATATATATATATATATATATATATGTGTGTGAGAGGGAGAGAGAATTTTAGTGTGCACTTGTGTGCTCCAGCTAGGTCCAATAGTCTTGGTGCACCACAGTCAAAGTGGTGCTCAAAAATCCTTATGATAGGTACACTTGGTCCCTTTCGAGTGTGCCACTTGGACTTTTTGTTGGGATGCTGTAGCGGCCAGCAATGACATCTGCCACGAGTCGCTAACAATGATTTTCAAATCATTATCCTATTAAAAAAAATTGTCTTTTAAAGAAATAGCTTGTTTAACATGCTAAACAACCTGGAGTTTCATTTGGTGATGGGATCAAAGATTTTAGATCCATAAATATGTGAACCAACCATTTTAAACATAGATCCAATAATTTTCTATATCATATAGGAGTTGTTTGACAAAAGTAAGAAACTGTTACTGTTTCATAAATCTGCGAGAAAATGATCTCATGTTGTTGCGAAAGCTTTTACTTTTAAATTATTTAGCAATGTGAAACATAAACTTATCATTTACTTAACATATTATGCAAGTAACTCTCATCAATGATTCTAGATTGTCTATTATTTGACTAGATGGTTTTGCAACATAAAACATAGTAAATGAACCTAACCATATAAACCTACTTAAAATATTTAAAATAATAAAAAATGAATAAAATTGCAGAAACTGAATATAGATCTTATAAAATAAAATCTTACAATTTTAATTTTGTGTGGCATCTCATGTTAAAATACTTCATATCAAGTTAACGGTCGGGTTTTAGAGCCCTGTGGATGATCAGATGGACCACTGAACTAAGTGGGTCGGCTCTTTCAACATTCCCACATGGTTCAATGAGTGCGTCAGGACTCGGTCTAACGGGCTCGGCCCTGCCCGGGCTTCAAAATTTCATATTCGGGGGCTCGAGAAGGCCGTTCATGTTAGAGTTTCGACTTTCCATTCGGCCTTTGGCTATCAACTTTCAAGTTTCATTGTTTTGTTTCAATGTTCATTTTTCCTCATCGACTCATCGTTGACAGTGTGGTTGTAGGAGAGAAGCAACCAGCGAGCGAGACTGCCTCCTCCTCCTGTTCTCCCCATCGCCCATCGCTTGTCGCCGGTCTGGCCCATTGTCTACTGCCCGCCTTGCCATCACTGCCACCCAAAAGCCCAGCAAAGTCCTCGAGATCGATCTTCTGGAAGATGCAGGATGTCCTCGTCCATCTCGTCCTCCTGTCCTCATCGTCCTCTGCCCAGTTCAACTGGAAAACGTGTCCCCTCGAGCTCGGGCTGGGGTTCAGGGGGGTCGAAAGACGACACCACCGTCCCTCTTCACGCTCCCCTTGTCCTCGTCCTCCTCGTCTTGCTCCGCATGTTTCATCTGCAACCATAAGCCCTCCTGACTTAGGGTTAGGGTTTTGAGGACAGGAAGGCACATAGATGAAAGATGGTGAGAGATTTTAATGAGATAAGGAGACGAACGTTTTCTCTGCACTTTTGGATTTGGGTTTTTCCTTTTCCTCGTTTTACAGGGCCCCGTCCAAAAGCTCAGGTCAGCCCACTCGGCCGGTTAATAATCGGGCCGGGCCGGCCTTAGGCATAAACCGAAGCCCGAGGCACCATATCACATGGGCTCAGCCTAACTTGTTTATAAACAGGTCAGGCTTCGGGCTGGTCCGATACAGTGGACGGGCTTCTGCTTTGACATTTTTATCGGACCGGCCCAACCCGATGCCCAAAATGGAGCAAAAGTATGTATCATATGGAGACAAAGAATTGACCAGAAGTTTGTTTCTGCTCTCTCTCTTTTACCTGAGAACAAAAATAGGTAGTCTGTTTCCTATGAATACATTTTTTGAGAGAAAAACTATACTGGTAGTGGGGAGGCTCTGGCCGGCCTATGGAAAAAAACTGCCCCACACGACAAGGGAACCGGTGGCCGTCACCGTTTGAAGGAACTATTTTGCCCCGACAGAAACTGCTGTTCTCTTTAGGAAACAAAAGACAAAAAGGAGTCAAAACGTAACATGTCTCTTCTGAAAATCAGATGGCGACAGAGAGAGCTTTTCTGTACGCCATCTCAGAAGGTCAACCAGAAGGTTGCAGCATAAAAAACCAGTAGATTTCGATCGCCGGTCATTAGATTTTTTGGTAATGCAACGTTCTGTAGTCTACGCTTTCTCTTTTGTATTGAGATTTCCTGAGAATATTCTGCTGTTGAGTGTTGATGAGCACAAAAAATCGACGGAGTTGGCAAAGTGGGATCGTGCAGAATAGAAAAATAAACGAAGTTTCACTAAGGGAGGCGTTTGATGTGTAAATGTTTTCATCGGAAAAGCCTCGTCCTAAATTAAAAGAAAACTTTGGTAGGAATTCCTTTCCCATGATTGATAGGTCGAGTAGGTTGTTTGTCATTGGTTTCTCTCTCTCTCTCTCTCTCTCTCTCTCTCTCTTTTGATGTGTAAATGTTTTCATTGGAAAAGCCTCTTTGTAAATTAAAAGAAAACTTGATAGGAATTTCTTTCCCATGATTGGTAGCTCGAGTAGGTTGTTTGTCATTGGTTTCTCTCTCTCTCTCTCTCTCTCTCTCTCTATATATATATATATATATATATATATATATATATATATATATATATATATATATATATATAGTGGCGTGGACCGAGGGGGTTAGTGTGCATAGTTTTCAAAGAAAAGGCAGAAAGAGGAAAGTGCAGCACAACGGGTATTTATTGTTGCAAGACTTTAGCCTGCAAGCGTGCATAAATTTAAAAGCACAAAGCCAAGCAGCTTCGACTTTTCTTCTTCCTCATTTACTTTTTATAGCTTCGTACCCTGCTCTTTTCAATTGCCATACAGCACCAAGCAGCCCACTCTGAACGTCGCCTTCCTAAGAGTTCCACTGGGCATCTGAAGGTGCCGCCATTAATGGAGTTCTGCAACTCTGGAACGGGGCTGCCTCTGTTGATCGGCGTGGTATATATGCTGGGATCAGCGCATGTATGATCGGTTTCTGCAAGTTCTGTCCACTGCAGGAAAGGGCAGTGCTTCAATCCAGATCAAATGTTTAGGCATGAATGCTTTCCTTGTTTAAAGAAATGGAAAAATTTTCATTTAGCTAGAGAAATTCTTACGGTGACATCCCAATCTAACTCCAGCTTTGTATGCAATGGCATTTCAATTTTTCATTTGATAATATGGAAAGATTTTACTTTTCAAGGTGAGATGTTACCAAAAAAATTATTTGCTGCATATTTATTTGTGAACCAACTGATTATATTGGTCTAAGGGCTAAACTTTGTGCCCACAAATTCTCATTGTTGATAGCATTCATTTTATATACCCTTCAATAAATTCTTGCTATAAAACTTTAGTTTGTTCTAAAAAATTAAAAAATAAAAAAAATAAGATACTTGGTGTCCGGACTTTATGGAATCAAGGGGCCATATGGCGTGTTTGTGTAAAGTTGCTCTGGATCATACTCATAGAACAACTTTTTATTTCAGCAAATAAACACGTACAAGTAAAGAAAAATTATCGATGATCCATCTATATGCCTTCATTTTAATTAATTTTTATCCTGCTTCACATAGTGAAACAGAAAAAGTTTAGTGTAATTATACTAAAAAAAAAAGAAAAATCTTTCTCCTCTCCTCCATTGGTAGAACATAACAAGAATTGGCTGACAGAAAAGTAGGGAAGAAGATTAGCAGTTTTGACTAAATCACTTACTTTTGGATCTTCCTTCTTGGAGTTGTATTATACTAAAAGATGGACAGCGTCTTAGTGGATAAATAATATAAAAATGACCATACTGATGCTGAAGTCGTGCAGCTGCTTGATCGATTTCTTTATGATTTAATTTACAAATAAGAGAAAGATAGAGAGAGTGAGAAAGAGAAAGCACGTGTAGTAAGGGAAACTAGGGTCACCAAACAAATGGATTTGTGAACATCAACAAAGAAAAAGCATACACAAATGAATATTGTCCACAAAGTTATCCGTTGTTGTATACTTATAAAAATACCAGCACCAATAGGGATGGTATGGTATATTTTAAAGAAATAAAGAAACGCACAAGTAAGGTTGGGCATCGGGCCAGGCCACCGGCGGATACTGCTCGAGTCGGGCCTAGCCCCATAAAAAAGGCAGGTTGGGCCTTATAAGCTCAGGTGGACTAGATAATTTTTTATTACAATTAATTATATTTATATATTATTTTATGTTAAAAATATATTTTCTTAATTTAATCAGGCTGGGCCCAGGCCGGGCTCGGGTTTTAATGGTTCGCTTGGGCTTGAGCTCGGATTTCGAGTATCGGGCTGGCCCGATGCCCAGGCTTGCACACAAATATGTGATCTAATGGGGGTGATGGCATATGTGATATAAAACGCAATGTCTTTTCAATTAGGTTTACTTACTCACATTTTCTTTTTTTTTTTAGAACCCTTTTCACTAAGGATCTAGAACCTTCTTTTATTTCTAAGACCTCTTTCACTAAGGATCTAGAAGCCAACCCTTCTCCCTCCCCTTCTTTCCCTTGCCCTCGGGGTCATGGACTCTCTTGACTTTTTATGTTTGGTTGACACCTATTAGAATCTAACATGAGGCCGTCCTTCTATTAGGTGAGATTGTGAAGGCTTTCTCTTTTCTTTCTTTCCTTTGCTTCTAGGGTCTACGACTCCATTGATGTGCACATACGGTTGATCCGTGGTAGAATTGAAGTAGGAAGTTTTTTTTCCTACAAATTGCTAGTTTGACAAGCTATGCCAAACCTCCTAGTGACTGTCTAAACCTCGGAAGCAGTATTAAAACCATTTAAGTGTACCAACATGAATATTTGAGTTGCTTGATCCCTTGAGGAGGTTAGTGAAATTGATGGGGCAAGGCAGGCGACCAGTCACCATTTCAAAAAAACTGTGGTAGTATTAGCTCCCTATGCTATAAAGGAGGAGGATGGTACCGATATATAAGTTGAAGCATAGTGATGGCTTCACCTTGAGACATCAAAAGAAGTCCTGAATAAGGCTGGGCACCGGGCCAGCCTGGGCCGCAGGCTGGTACCTGGCCCGAGCCTAGAAAAAAGGCCACTGGGCGGGCCCGATAATTTGTTTTCGATATTTATTTTATTAATGTATATAATATTTTATTATAATTAATTACATTTGTATATTATTTTATATATATGTATTTTTAATTTAATCGGGCCGAGCCCGTTGGGTTCAGGCTCAGATTTTAATGGTCGGGCCAGGCCCCGACCAGCCCGATGCCCAAGCTTAGTCCTGAACTCTGTTATGATGGGGAAAGGGGGAGGCTTCAGCCTTCATTGGGCAGTGGGCAGTGACATTAGCCTCTCACATACCCGAATAATTTATTTGCTTCGGCTTAGGTTATGGAATATGAAACCCTGACTATATGTCTAGTTATTAAATGCCCTTTTTATTTATAAAAACTCACATCAGTTATTTCTATAAAAGATACCCAAAAACTTATTTTGGGTGTCTAGAAGAACACCCATCTTCTTCACCAAGTTAATTGAACCAGAAAAAGAAATTGAAGTCTCTATCAGCTTGCCTTTGAAGTTCTAGATACAGGCTTCTGGATTTGGTGACAGGACTGACTGTTCTCTATGACCTTATGTGCCATTTTATGTCTTCTTGAAAAAAATGGTTAAAAGTTAAAGCATAAAACACCACTTTTGCCAACTGTTGCGAACGTGAGAGTGCAAAATTTCCAAAGTTGTAAAGAGAAGAACAGTAAATTATGAGAAAACCAAAAACAGAATCTCTTAAAAATGTTAACTTTTCATACGAAAAGCTTTCACATGGCAATTTGGATTCCCCTTCTTTTCCCTTTCCGGTGCCGGGAAATCTTTCCTATGGAAAACCAACTTATTTTTACGAAGGTTCTCTTTTCAAAGCGGGAGTGATTGAGTTCCAGAAAGCGTTCACCTGCTTCACTAATAACCAACCAACCGAGGAAGACTGTATCCACTGTTCGAAGTCATCGGCAAATAAAGTTGTCAGTCAAAGTCTAAATGGGCAGATCTAGAGTTACGCTTCATCCCGTGCAGCTTTAATTCGTTGGAAATTAATGACCACTTGATCCATCTAATTTACGCATTTAACTTCACTATCTTACCTTTGGTTTAACAATCTAAACGACCAATTAAATCACATCAAAGATTTCCACCACATATGGAGACGATAGATTCCAGATGGGAGAAGTGAATAGAATTTGAAAATTAACTACCAACTTGGTCCGCAAGAAGCATCTTTAAAAAAAATATCAGATGAACTTCGTAAAACATAAAAAAACTAAGGTGAACACATTTAAATATTCCGAGATGGAATATATGTGATGGATCACATGAAAATTTTTTCCTCGATGTTTGAGTTCAGATTTGAGAGCTCTCTCTCACGGTGTTCGCGTTAAGAGTAAGGGTATTTTGGTCATTGAAATAGTCAAAAATCGTCTCCTCCTAATAAGTAGCGTCGACCAGCTTTAGTTAAGGAGTGGCTTTCCCGTAATAATATAAAGGACCAAGGGTATTTTCGTATCGAGGAGAAGGCCCCTCTTTTTTTAGCCCCTCTGCGGCTCGGCTCTCCTTCTGTCCGTCCTTGAATTGCCCGTCCATCAGCAGACGTCGCAGAGAGCGAGAGAGAGAGAGGAATGAGGTGCAGGTTCCACCCGTTCGAGCCGGGCAGAGTGGGCGTGTGCGCGGCGTGCTTGAGGGAGCGGCTGGAGGCGGTGGTGGCGGAGAGGGAGCGGCTCGGAACGCCCTCGTCGGCGGAGCGCTGCTCCTCCGCCACAGACACTTCGTGCTCGGAGCAGCTCCCCTTCTCCTTCCCGAGATCCGTTTCTCCCTACGTCTCCCGCCGCGACCGGGAAAGCCTCTTCTTCAGCACCCCGCAGCTCAACGCCTCCAGGACGACGAGCAAGAAGAAGCGTTCCAAGTACCGGAACCCCGATCCCGCCCTCAAGAAGGAGAAGCGCTTCTCCTTCCTCTCCGCGATCTTCGGCGGCCGGCCGGAGCGCGAGAAGCCGAGAGACGATCCCCCCAGGGTCTCCTCCTCGTGGCTTTCCTTGATCCTGCCCGTCCGGCACAAGAAATCGCGCCTCTTCCCCGCCGGAGGTGGCCGCACTGCATGCCGGCGGAGGGATTGCGGGATGTCTCCGGTGGCGAGGGAGGGAGACGGCGACGAATCGGGCGACGACGCCGGCTACTTCAGCGACTCCGCTGGCGTGCGGCGGACGCCAGAGGCGATCACGACGGCGGTGACCACGACGTTTCCAGGAGCGAGACGGCGTATTCTGCAGCACAATCCCTCGGGCTTCGCCTTCTGCCTCAGCCCGTTGATGCGGCCGTGCCCGAAGGGCCGCCACCAGGAGTCCGCCGGCCGTGACCGTGCACCGTACTCCCCCGAAATTAGGGTTTCCCTTCAAGGCAAGTACCTCTCCTGCAATCGATCCAGGAAGCTCTCAGATTTCGGAAAATTCCCCTAATCCCTCTGTTCTCCTCCTCCTTGATTTCTCATTTTTTTTTTCCACGAAAAATCCCTCCGTGGATTTTCTTCTCACGGTGTATGTACAAAAGATTGACAAAAAAGTTTCGGAGAAAAAGAACACCCATTCACGCCGATGAATCCGGATGAATACTCGTGCGCCTCTCTGTCTTCAGATGACCACGGTGCCCCTGTTTTTTGATGGCATGGACGACTTAGTGTAGTGGCCGTGGCTGGGCGGTTTGGTCGGAACCAAGTGAAGGAGGTCTCCTAGCCCGGTCCACCCAACTCGCCCCGGGTCCGCTCATTGCCGAGGGAAAACAGCGTCAAAGCTGGGGATGGCTCGACGCCTGAACTCAGTCAAATGGACCCAGGCCAGGGCGGATACGGCTATCTGGGTCGAGGGATACAAAAGTAAATTGTCTTCCTGTTGCTCGGACGGGACGAGGACAAGCCTGGGGCTGGATTTAGTGGATCCACCGAGACTGCACGAGCAATTTAATGGGTTAAAGCTTTCGTCCTTCGGGGATCGCCGGCTCGTTTGATTTGACGAAATTGGCCTTTGACTTCGGTGGCGTGACGGAAGTGATGGTGTGAAGGTGGTATCTTCGTCACTTTTCCACGAAAGCTCTGGCGTCGGCTTGTTCTTCTCTGCCCCCCACTGACCGTCACCCTCGGAAGTCAAAGGGCAGAAAAAGCACGGGAACGAGCTGGAGCGAAGGCTATTTCCGTCCTTGATGTTCTTTTTCCTGAACGTTGTTCGTCACGGGCTTTGACGCGCTTGTCCTGAGTGGGGTTTGAGAAACGAGTCGGAGCTCCCGAGGCGTCGTATCGGTTTGAAAATCGATCTTAAATCTGCTGCGAAATTTGTGGGAAAAACTATACGGGATGCAGCTGAAACCATCGCTTTCTTCTAAGATGTAATCTTGGCGGATGGTTATAGTCGAGGCCACGTAGATGGCAGCGCAAGAAAGTGAAATTCAGAGTGTTGCATCGACCTGTACTTGTTAGGAGCCGTTTGATTCTCTGGTTCTAGCGAATTGTGAATTTGAGAATCTCAAATCTAAGGTCACCATTATGCAAAAAAGAGTTTGAGTTGAGATATACGGATTTTTTAAGATACTAAGTTTATAAATGTATGGTATAATTTTTGCCTCCTTCAACGATAGACTTTCATACTCGTTTTAGAAATTAAGAGGGGGAGGGTGACGCTATTGATGCGCAAAGTTGAAGATTTTCCGCATTTGACTCGTTCCGTTGGAAGCAAAATCAGGTGGCGAATGTTCTCATTTGAATTGGTAGGGTATTGTGATCGGCAGAAACAACGAAAGGTCGTTAAGGGGACAGAGGTTAATGACGTTTGGCGACAATCCGAACAAGTAAATTCCGGCTTGTTTCCAACAGCAAGATCAGAAGTTAACAAAAAGTTTTTTTTTTTTAAAAAAGTATTTGCTACTAAATATGTGGTAGAGCAGAGCCATAGTTTTAGGAAAGATTAAACAGATCAAATTCACAAATTACCAACAGAAAAAAAAAATAATTAGATTCAGTTGAATGCAATAACTGTGCTTGAGGGGATGATAATGAAGCGTGTAAGCACAACAAAGTCATAAAGCATCCATTATAAAAAATTTATTAGGGAATCGGCCTTGCGTGCTTCCTTTTATGTTTAGTATGCTTTCATCAATACATTGGCAACTCAAATTAAGATAATTAACATTGAATGATATAAAGAAATAAAATGAATGACAACCTAATTTCTACTTTCGCAATAAAGACCAATAAGTCTCTCTCTCTCTCTCTCTCTCTCTCATATTTGCATGTGATTTTGGAGCTGACCGTTTAGACTATGTAATTTGAAATTATGCCACTAATCTGTAATTAATTAATTATAAGTAAATGTCTCCACATTAAGAAGCAAGTTGGCATTTGTCTATTCTGCAGCATGAATCTCATGCGTTCTCGATGATCTTTTCATCATCTTTTTTCTAATGACAAGGCCACATAAAGCTCAAGCCTTTAATTTAGACTGGAACAGTTGTCACGCTTCTTTCTTAATCCAAATGCAAAAATGCACTTCTATCATAAAAGAGTTCTAAAAACCCTCATCTCCTCGCCTCCAATCCATTTTTCCTCCTTCACGGTCTTAGGTAATTTCGGTGTCATAGCCGTAATCTCGATGCATCATTCAACTTAGGTACCAAACCCACCACTTTAAGACTGCAGACATATAATACCCATAAAAATCAAATTACAAACTTGTCTTTTCACGACGAGTTTTTAACCTGAGCCAACTATTTTTTGTTGAAATATATTTGAAAAACTTTTTTTTTTATTATCAAGTTTGTAACAATCACATGAACTGTTGATCTTTTGTATGTTTTAAATCCATATTCAAAAACAAAATACTTGCAAATTTTGACATAGTTTATCTTCTTTAAATTATACTATAGTATTCGCAAGATTAGATTAAGTATAAAGGCATACATAACCATGTAAAAGCTATGTGGATTTAATAACAGTCTGAGCCAGAAAGTTTTCGAGGCCTCTGAGTGCATGTTTAAACGCTGTTTTTCACCTATTACATAGCCTTGTAGACATGTTTCAATCATTAAAAGAGAAAATATGTCGAATCGAGTAATTTTCACACACGTCGACTTATTCTTAATTAGAAAAAAAAAAGATCAGCGGTAGCTCGTGAGCCAACCAACTCTTGATTCTGAAAAATGAAGATTTTTTAGATAGAATTTATTCAAAACAAAAAAATCAATTAACTTTTATATGTGACATGACACATTGTTAACCATTAATTAACACTTGCAATTAATGGACATAGGCTTTATAATTACTTAATTAATACGATTACACATGTCTGTGCGGGCACGAATGCGTGTGATCACTAGAGCCAAGTCTCCTTCTTGTGACCTAGATTGCGCATCGGATGTGATAGCAGTAAAGTGGTGCTTCCAAACGTCACCATTAATTATATTAGGTGCACCGAACCTGATACAAGTGCCGTAAGTTTCAACAGTTGCAGCTGGTTGTCACTACTATGTACTATGCATTGACTCAAGGGGGCGGAGTAAGAAAATTGTTGCTAATAGGTACTTATCTATAAAAATTTAAAATTTTTAAAGGGTATTAATATATAAATAAGAAAAATTATTCAGAAATATCAATATAAAAATAAATTTGACTCCATGTAAGCAATTACCCACATGTAGCCCACACCTGCCTCCATCCCTGCATTGACTGACTCTCTCTCTCTCACACATATATTGCACTCTTCTATGCCATGGGCATGTGCAGGATTTGCCTGTTGAATAGTGCTAAAGCATTCATATAGCTGAATCAATGTTGTCTTCAATGACAGAAGACTGAACCGGACATGCCCATTGATAGGACTGCACATGAGCCGAGTCGAGCTCCACAAAACAGGCTAAAGCTCTACTCGACAATATCTTGATTCATTTAACTTGTTTTTGTTAAGCATGCATTGTTATTAACTCATTTAACTCATTAGTTGCTACTCGTTTAACTATTCTCCCCATATTTTTCAGCATTCATTACATAGTCGAGCTGAATCGAGTATTTACAATTCAAACTTGACTTGTTTAACGTTCCGAGCACACAATTTAACTTGAGCGAGCTCGACTCATTGTGCAGCCATCCATTGACATGCCAACAACTGATGGTTAAATTTAGGCCGAAACTTAGGGATCTGGTTAGGAAGATTAGTTCAAACATATAATCACTTGATCTGAAATTTATGATCTGCAAATGTCTAGTGGTGACCGATCGGAACCGATGTATGTCATTCTACAATCCTATCTGACAACTAAAAAGTCGCAATAAAACGAAGACAGTGCAGGTAGCAGTAGGTTTAATTCAAGACTATTATTATCCATGGAAACTTTTGCTGTGGAACTACTCCTATAATACCAGATGCTATCATCTACCCTTATTAAAGAAAAATACTTCTGTGCACAGGTACTGACTGTCTGTCAACTCTGCCCAAAACTTACTGTTGCTCGATCTGATGGATCCTAACCGCTCCGCAGCATGTCTTGCTTCAGATGCTGAATTTTTAGTACACACTAAAGGTTTTCAGATAGCAATCATTTGTTCATGAAGAAAATGGAGAGGAAATGTCAATTTGATTAGTGTAACAAATGAGAATCTGATATGGCATAAGCCAGTTATTCGAGTCATGACGATGATGAACAAGTCTAAGATATTATCACTCAAAGATGCAATAATATTGCCGTTGATAATGATGACATAGATGGTTGCAGCACGAAACAATTTAGGGCAGCCATGCTCCTTTTCTAGGTAAGGGAGACACCACCGTGGCCCTAGTTGGAGATCCGCAAAGCAATTATTTAATAGTGTCCCCAGTGGCGTTGATTTCTTCAAAGAGACTCAATGAATAAACCTGTGGACTTGAGTTTTCTTGATGGTAAGATTCTTTTTCGTTTTCTGTAACGAACCTTTATTTGTGGCACTAAATTTTTATGCTTTGGCCTGATGCAAGATGCATGCTCCTTAACGGTCTGGTTGGTTGCATTATTTTTTCTTATGGTGCATTATTCCTTAACAATTTTCTAGGCCTTTTAGCGGGACTTTCATTTATCTAGACACTTAATTTTAAAGAGATTAGATGGTTGGTTAAATAGAATTGAGTATGGGGCCAACCCTGTCCACCTGATTCGAAGTTGGGCTTAGGCCGGCTGTTGCTTGTACTTGGGGCCAGCCATCAAGATCTAGGTTTGGCTGGACCCAATATTAAAAAAAAAAAAAAAAATAGTCATATTTAATATATAAATATGGTACTTATAACAAAGAACAAATAATATAATAAATATAATTTTCTATTATATATGCTATCGGGCCAAGTCGGCCAGCTTAATTTCATGGCCCAATCCTGGCTCAACCGGGGACAAGCACCGGGCCGACGCCTTGTTCTAATATTAAACTGCAAATATATAAGTTGAGTTGTTTTTCCAAAAGTCTAAAGAGCACTCAAAGGAGACGAGAGGTTTGGATTAAAGAAACTCACATATTTCCCTCTTAACTTCTACATTTACAATTCAATTTCTGCCGTCTAATTTTCTTGGAGTCAATCACCCATATGATTATCATCAAAGTAAAGTATATGAAGGTCTAACAGCTACTTGTTTTCTTTTATATATATATATATATATATATATATAACGAAATTGGATTTCTTTCCCTCCCTACCTAATAAGATCCACCAACATAAAGATAGAGAGGGTGGTTGAAAAAAAAAAAGGAAAAAACAAACAGTTGAGAAGGGAAAAAAAAAGAAAAGATTTTCCTTATATACTAGAGGCCTAGAGGTTTCTCCTAATGTAAGTAAGAATAACTTAATGAGCGCCAATATTAAGCAGTGCATTTTCCAATAAGCAACGGAAACCCCGAGCAATTTTTACCAACCGAAAGACTGGCCAACGTACTCCATCCCCCTCATTTTAGACCATGCGCAGTAGGGTCCAAGCAGACCATTGGTCACGTTTCTACCTTTGCGGATGCCTGCTTCTTGGAATGTGCAACCTAGTTGCCAATAACAGCATAACTAGGAAAAGTTGGGGGTAGGACTCGATCAATTGGCTTGGTGAGGTCTACACCTTAGGGCTCATTAAAGAGTAGAGCCCAGTCAAGACAAGCTGGTCCACGCGTGCTTAACCCCTAGCAAAGTCGATCCATAAAAGCTAGCTCTGGAGCATAAATGCTAAGTGTTCCTTTAGCATAAATACTTCAACCACAAGATTGGACCATACCTCATGCTGGTAGGTTTCCTTGACTGACCTGATGAAAGGTAAGACCAGATCTTGGCATGGACATGTTCGCCGCGTTCCCGGTCAAACCTCTGATAGGTTTTATACTGATTTCTTGAAAGACCAGCATTTCCGTGTCTGTCATATACTGATACACATTAAATCCAACTTAACCAAGCTCAAAATTCCAGGAATATGGGTGTTGAGTGAATATACAAGTAAATTTGGAATCAATAAGGTTTTGATGCAAGTATTCTCCAAATATCATGACTGGTTTTAACTACAAAGCAAACTAATGGATAGAAGAAACTCAACTCTACAACCAGCCTTCATCCAGCATGTAGTATCAATGTCAACGGCCTTCAAAGTTGCCAACCTTGAGCTTCTTTCTCACACATTAACAAACAAAATGTGACAACCCGGTAACGGGTTGGTCCAAATGGAAGACCTGACAAGAGGCCAAGGATGATGCTGCGGTTTAACAAGAACAGCCCCCTCCTTGCTGCTGTGCTTGTGATGGATTTGAAGAAGTAGCCTTCAGGTTTACGTCAACCATGTCTTCTTGCTTTGTTGAAGAGAGAGTCTCCATGCCTGGAAGTGCAGCTGCGATTTTCCGGAAAAGGGCCTGCATTAGGAGTTCACCGGTTCTTAGACTTAAATGCAGGAAATAGAATTGCATGCATGAAATGAAAACCTAAACTGGTAGGTACGCAGGGTTATTTTACTCGGGTCAGTCCGACAAACACAGATCAGAATGTCCTGGATCTGACCCAGTTGACCCCTGAAAGTCAAGACGGACAAGCACATGCGACTTTATGCTACAAATCAAGTTTTTCAGTGACTAACGTGGATTTGAAATGGGAGAGGACGAAGTAGCATGAATGCTTTTCAGCGTGAACTTCAACTGGAGGAGGACCACAAGAAAGGAGTCAGACCTTAATGTTGAATCCAGCTTTAGCACTTGTTTCGATGAACATGACCCCAAGTTCACGGGCTTTGGCCTCTCCCTCCTCTATAGAAACTTGCCTGATGATAGAAGAAGCATGAGCTGTTAAAACTTAAAACAAATGTTGCAAAAAGTCTGTCATAAGTTGTATCGATCCGGCCAGTAGATATACTATATCGTAAAGTCTCGTACACGTATCATAAAATTATTTTTCATTCAAACAAATCAGAAAAAATAGAGAAAAAATCAGAGAAAAAAAGTGCAATACATAATGATATAGGTATGAAGTTACTTAACAAACATTAACAAGTCATAATACCATATAGTAACACAGCATGATCTAAGACATCAAGAAAATAACATGATCTACAAAATAACTCATAAGTCATAAGATCCATAACACATAGGAAAACAAGTTTTACAAACATTATAAATCACATCACAAGACAAAACTGTTCAATTTTAATGCAAATAACAAATGAAAACAGCTTCATCTCATAATCTTTATCATCTCCATTCGCATTTTCATCTTTCACACAAGATATAAACTTTCTTTCTTTAAACAAGAATAGGTCACTCATGCATAAATCTGCCCTCAAATCGATAATTTCATGGTGAAACCGGCTATTCCTTTTCAAAGTTGCCACAACCTCCCTCTCCTTTCAACTCTTAGATATGTTCAGAAATGGAGGAAGGCGAGTTTTAAAAATTATTTTAAAAAAAGGGGGTTCTAAAAACCTATTTCCCAAGATAAACCTGTATCGTATGAAGGAATCACACGATATGTGTGATACACCACCTGTTTGCGTATTATATTGCAAATTCAAAAAGCAACAGTATGTATCGTATGATATGGCCCTGTATCGTGCGATACATATAACACTGATTAAAACACCTCTATTCTTGCACTACTAATTTGAGCTTACGACAGCAACTCAATCTAGCAAATCTCCATCCAGCTCAAGTATAGCCTACTGTCTTTCTGTGGCCAACAAAAACTGCCTTTATCAGACACACCTTCTAGCTTTCTACTAGTCACTATCACGTTCTCAGTAATTTCTCTGGAATGTTATTCCTTATTTTTTTAAGATGTGCTTTTTCCAAGAAAATCTGAAAGAGTTCAAAAAATAAACACACAAAAAATAATAAGAAATTATGAGATTTGTAGTGTTTTTCCAATATAAATATTCATAGCAGCTTTTAAAATTATAAAAAGAGAAAAGAAAGGTAAATGAACAACTAATGCATAAAAAAACATTTTTCCAGAAATATCTTCTTGCAATATCCACAGAAAGACATGTTTTGAAAATATGACGAGACCTCCCATCATTATCAACTGGAGCTAATTTGCCACTAAAATTTTAATCTTTTGACATTGGGAATTATGCTTTTAACCAGACCATCTTTGACTGATATTGGTGATTATGTTTTTAAGTAGACCATCTTTTAGTCATCAAACCTCAGATACCCACCTAATCAGCAGTTCTCCCTGTCATTCAATCTTTAGCATGCCAGGTGTAATGAACTCTCAAATGCCTTCAACTTGAAAATCTTAAGCTGATAACAAGCAACCTGTGCATTGTTGGCCTATAATAAACTTACTTTTACATTTAAATGGCATATGCTTTTACAACACAGACAGACACATAAGATTGATCAGTCACAAAAAGATTCATTTAGTTGTCCTGCTTGTTTAAAAATGATACTCCATTAGCTGGCTTTACTTTATCCAAACATGTCAAATTTTAGTAATAGGAAATTATGAGTTTCTAGTGTTTTTCCAACTGCAAATATCCAACAGAAGCTTCTAACATTATAAAAGAAAAAAAAAATGGTAAATGTACAACTAATGCATAACCAATAGATTTTTTTTCCAGAAAAGGAACACACTGATCTTGTTGCAGTGTTAACTTCTTGGTGATGTTTTGACAATAACATGAGATCTTCCAATAGCATCATCTGGAGCTATTAGGCCATTAAAATTCTGATATTTTGAACAAATCTCCGATATTAGTGATTATGCTGCTCACTAGACCATGTTTTAGTCATCAACCCTCACAGACACCTGCCTAATCAGCTTTTCTCCCAGTCATTCAATCTTGTAGCATGACAGGTGTACAAACTTCTGAACACCTTCAGCTTTAAAATCTTAAGCTGCTAACAAGCAAGGTTGTGGGTCCTTCTTGGTCCATAAGTTCACCTATTTTTAGATTAAATATTCTTCTACCACAAACTTGTTACTTGACAGACAGACACATAAGATTGGTTAATGGTCAGTTCCATCAAAAGATTCACTTAGTTGTCCTGCTTGCACAAAAATGATACTCTATTAGCTGGCTTCACTTTGTACAGTCAAGACAAATTTCAGTAATGGCATACCCCATAGAATACACCACTTTGTTATGTAAGAAGGTTATGTATAAAAGTACTGTTGAGTACATGGCATTGAAACGTTAATATTTTTAATCGTTCAACTTAGATAATTATATCATAGCACTTTTATTTGCACAGGAAAAAGCATATAGACAAGATTATATTTGCTAGTAAAGGAAATCAAAAGGCAACTGTGCACAAGCCTTTGCACATGGCATTGTGATTTTATAATCATAAACCTTTCACCATAGTGATAAAACCAAGGATATACATGCAACTGCATGTGCTTGGAAATGTAACCTCAAAAATTAAGTTATTGACATACAATGCATAACAAGTGCTTGTGGCAGCATTTATCTTCTACTGCAGTACCACCTATGCAACAGCATGTAAAATAGTGCCATCTAGTCCTGTACATATCCACTCAAACCAGGAAGCAACACCAAATATACACCCAAATGCCATCACAGAAAAAGGCCGCCTATGGATCTGCTTTTTCTGTAATCTAGCATATCAAATTCCACTGAAACATATCAAGTTTTCAGTATTTTCATACTGCTCAAGAGGTGGAGCCAGTGGTCCAGGGCATCCAAATTCCCATGTAATCTTTTTGCAAGAAATCATTTTGCCCCCTCACCTTGAAATTTAGAGAAAACAATTGTGGGTTCCCTGGAACAAGTTTTCTGGTTCCATCCTTGCTTACATGTTCATATCTCTTGATTTTTTCCCACACAACAAAGTTATCATGCCGAGATTTTAGTAATCACTATAACTAAATCCACAAGGATAATAGAAGTGGATTTAAATGAATAGAAGATGAATGGGCCTGAACAAGTCGACAAGCCTCTCCATGTATTATTGGCTTCGAAAATTAGAGAGATCCTTGGTCATTTCAATAGGTAGATTATTATGATTCTGTGATTATGAGAACAAGCAAAAAGCCATTACCAAACCATGCGTACACATTTACACATATGCATGGTGAGAAGTAAGTAAAACATATGGTAAGAGACCACAAAACAGTTGTCTGTACTCTGTAGTGAAAGAGGCCAGTAACAACTGAAACGTGAGGGCAACTTCTATTTGGAAACACATGCATCAATGAGATAGTTAGCTTATACAAAGCAAAGACGCATTTGAAAACATACTTCAAAAAGTATTCACAAGCAAGCAATAAAAAGTATGCACAAGACAATAAATCTTGCACAGACATGTTCCCTAGCATCATACTTTACTTAGACATGCACTAAGACTTTGTAACAGAAAATACAGATTTCCTACCAAAAAAAAGGTTATTCATTGGACATCAGCACAATCAACAACATCAAATGTAGCAAGAGGAAAAAAAAACTTTTAAGGTGCTTGCTTTTGCAATATATTGGTTCAGTACTGAGGCCTCAAGAAACCATAGATGTGACCAAGGACAACTAAGGTACAATTGAGCACAGAACAAATGATAAAAACTTACATTACAACCATCATGAAATGGAAAATGAGCACAACATAACAAGGTGAAATAAAACCTTTTGATGGTGGGGTATTATGAATAGCACATAAGGTTACCTCTTGTCTACGAGATCTGTCTTGTTACCAACAAGAACGATGATAACATCACTGCCACGTTCAGTTCGTACTTCCTCAATCCACTTTGTAGTGTTCAGAAAGGATTGTCTACCTGCAAAGGAAAACAATGCAATATAAAGTAACATTCTGCAAATCTATTAACCATATATACAGCAGGAAAGCAAGTATGCCACTTGAATGTGATTTAGAAAATCAGAAGCACAGATTGACAGGATCTAGACCGAGATGAAAACAAACAGTTTTGCTTAAGAAGTGTCAACTTTGGACATAGAAACACATCTATTGGAAAACTAAGGCAAACATGTAGGCTTAGGATGAGAACAAATTTACATATAAATGATTGTGGCAATGCATCTGGGGTATGTATGTAGAGAACGTAAATAAAGAAAGATACATATTCATGGAAACAACTGTCACAGACAGCACTTTAGATTTCCGATGCAATCTCAAATCAAAACCTTCAGCAAATGATTTAAGCAATCGACCCATCATGGTGCACTGTCACCAATGCATTTCACAATCCAGGAGGATAAACAAGAAAATAGTTATTGAGGTTCACATACTTGCAACATCATATACAATCACGGCAACAGAGGAATCCCTGATGTAGCTTGGAATGAGACTCCTAAATCTCTCTTGTCCAGCTGTATCCCTGTTAATGAAAGCCAATTGTGTTACAACTTACAACCAGAAGGCAGATTAAGCCTAACCACTTAAAGGATGTGTTCCACTAAAAATTATATTAAGCTTTTATGAGTCCCTGAAAATGTCCAGAAGCTTCACAAAGGGCTCCCAATTTAGAAAGGCACATGCTTATGAGCTGGAGAAAACAATTTATACAGGAAAATGGACCAATAAATATGCCTGAAGTACATGTTAACAGGGTATATAGTCAGGCAGACCTTGTCTATTTTATAAAGTATAGACATGTATTTTTCAAAAAATGTGCATGAATTGACAAAGATAGTCTGCCACTTTGAAACTATCTGTTGAATTATGTAAATATTGTGCCAGCACGTTTTCTTGTTACTCCATGATACAAAAAGACAAGGTTTGCGTTTTTGAGTCTTTTGAGTCATGACAAATAGGAACTATACTATGAAACTTGAATCCTTGATGTTCTTCTGCCACAAAAAGGTAAAGACCTTTAGAATCTAGAGCATCACATAAATCAAAAAGAGAAGCCATCAGAAGCCCAAAATGAAGCCATAGCCTTTATGAAGTCCTCAGTATTCTACTTAATTGCATGTCTAAGAACACCTAGCCCAAGATCACCTCATTAATTTTGTGCTCTGGTGATATTTGATTACGTTGTAGAGCCCCAGTGCAGGAGGCTTTGAACTCAACCGGACCCTAACCCCCCATGCATAGTGCCTTTGTAAGAATGAAGACATTGATACCATTATCAATTACCATGTTGGATTCAAAAGGGAAAAGTGAGCCAATCCATGCAGATACTCTAAGGACCAAAGGCATCAATGCCGTCATACACTGAGACCTTGACTAGACTCAAAGAAACAAGACCAAACTTACACAAGGGTGCTACATGGTTGAAGCTACAGAGGTGTTCAGCCTACAAAGTTATGCTCAGAAGCAGTGTTGTACGTATCGTACGATACGGAGCTGTATCGAACGTAAAATACGATACGATACACCCCCGTATCGTACATTTACGACACGAGGACCGTATCGTACGATACGGTTACGATACGGCACGATACGGTAATTTTTATTAATTTTTTTTAGAATCTTTTATATTTTTTCTGATTATTTTTTAAAAAGAAAAAACGATACGGTTACAATACGTTACTATATTTTACGATACAACGTATCTTAAAGTTAGACCGATACGGCTTACGATACGCTCTTTACAACATTGCTCAGAAGCGTCAAGCCTACATAACTATGCTCGATACTCCTTTTCTACTTTCTACAGTATTTGAAGTTCTCCAACCAAACCTTAAAGTTTGCTTTTTTAAAAGTGACAAACACCAGTGGTCCCTAAATTATACAAAGAGTCAGGACCAGCACCAACCAACTTCTAAACCAAGTATCAGAAATTGAGTACCCTTTTGAGTACCCTTTAGGCAGTAAAACATGACACCCTGCAGATTGATAGTAAATGTCAAAATAAGGCAGACTTAAGTAACAAATAGGCACATTATGCATCTGAAAATGGAGCCAAACTTTTTTAAATCGAGTTTGGGAAATAAAGCAGGCTTCAAAGTTTTTACTTTTCAGTGATGCCAATAAGCTCATGGATGTTACTAAGTTAATGAACTGTCAACAACCTACAAGAATGACTCGATTGCATCTTGTTCACAAAAAAAAGGATTCATTTTCATTGGATTGAACACATGATAAAAGAGAATATCCTACCAGAGCTGCAATCGGACGGTTCGATCCTCAAGATACATCGTCTTCGACAAAAAATCAATGCCAATAGTAGCCTGCAACGAAATCAAACAACAACAAAAATTGGATCGAGAGAACAGGCAAAAGAAAATCAAAAGCAATTAAAGTTATTAAAACATACACGCATACAACTGGGCCATATGGTACTATTAAGAAATTTTTTTCAATAAATTTTCTCTATTAGATCAAGTAAATCGATTCCAAACTATCTAATATTAGCTGCCGATTTAGCGCACCGGTACGGCAACTCATTCTCTCATTTCAAAAAGATAAGAAAGGAACAATACAGAGGAGAGTTCATTTGTCTGTGACTTCTCCATTTAAATGAATTTGTTAAAGAACACTGACATGCTGAAAAGTGGCATCAGCATGCAGAAACAGCAGATGCAAACATGGGAAAACCCAATGAAGGGATCGAACACAAGGATCGAAAAGAAGTTACCATGTCCAGAACACCGGATTTCACATACATATATCGAAGTAGCACAAGCTCGTCAATTACGAAAAATACAATCAGAAATTTCCAATTTAATCGATCATCATATCATCCGAATCCAGCAAAGCAACATCAAATAAAATCAAACACACGAATGCACGAGTGATGAGGAAAATGCTTCGTGATCAAGATTTTTTTGAATTCCATCACGTAATTGAAGCAATTTCAGTTGAACAATGTAGATCCACGATCTCCTTTCATGAAATGCATGAAACGAAGAGCGAGTGAGAACAGAATCAACTAGCTGCGCATAAATGCTTAATCGAGCCGGATCGTGCAACATCACCACCGGATCGGACGCAGAAACCGAATTCGCATCAAAAATTAAAACAAACCATAGACAGACAGACAGACAGATAGGTAGATACATAGGTAGATAGATAGTTAGATAGATAGATATATGTAGAGAGAGAGAGAGAGAGAAAGAGAGAGAGAGAGACCTGGTAGGTGTTGTCGAACTTGTCGTACATGAAACGGGTGATGATGCTCGTCTTCCCGACGGATTGATCCCCCAAGAAAACTAGTTTGTACTTCGCCAGAGGAGAGACGGTCGCCATTTCCCCCTCAGAATCCCTAATTCCCCTCAGCAGGCAGAGAAAGATAGAGAGAGAGAGAGATCTGAGAACAAGTATGCCGGGAAGAAGGGGGAGCCCTCGACGCGCCTTCCGCCGGCAGAAAAGAGGAAGAAATCAAACTGAGAGAGAGAATTTGGATCGAAAATCTTGACTTTAACTCCGCAACCGAAATTGGCAAGCTGGAAAGCCCGCTCAAAAATGCCGAGTCTGCCATCTTAACAAAAGATCGGGTCAACGTTATTTGGATCTGGATCCGATCATATAGCCCAAAATCTCTTTTTCCCGGGGACATCTCGGCATGACGATATATTGCATGTTGGGTTAATTATCGGGACCATCTAAGGAGCCTCCGGGTGGCGTTAAAATTCTCCGTATCATTTTTGAATGCAACGGCTATTTTGAAAATTTACATATTTTATGTCATTTTCTGAATTACGATTTAAAAATCAATTGTGTTAATAGGCGCTATTTTGCCAATAAAAAGTTTTCGTTTTTTTTATTTTCAGGCTTTGTTTGAATTTTTAGTTAATTAGCCAATATTATCTCCAGGGGCGCCCATAGACTTCTGGTAGTCAAAGCTCTCAGGCGACTTCGAATGTAACGTTTTTTTCTTTTGTCAGGCTCTTTTGTACGTGTAAAGTCGAGCCGTTATATTTAAATATAAGAACATAATAAATATTTGGTGTTACCTGCATAATAATGACACTGATTTGAAGAGAAGAATCGTTTGTACAATTTCTTTTTCTAAATTCATGAGTTTATTCGTGATTTTTTTCCAATTAATGCAGGATTTAAAAATACAAATTCGCACCCAAAAAAAGAAAATATTGTGGTCGAAGGAAAAAGAGAATTTGGTAAATCAAATGCATAAAGGCTTGTTAATTATTTTATGAGACTGACTAATAGGGATATTAACAGATTTGGATTCAAATTCGATATATATTTTATCGTTTTTGCTTTTTCGACCATTTACATATTCAGATTTGAATTTATATTAGAATTTCAATGCAGAAAAATGTATACCATATTCCAATTTGAAATCTGAATTCACAATAGATGAATATATGAATCTAATATTTGAACAGAATTTACACTATGTTACAGGCTTTGAGGATAGGATATTTATTTAAAACTATATCTGATTTGAATCTGAATCCTATCAATATTAAACCTGAATCTAAATCCGATCTGATGTCATTTTTTGTATCTGAATCTGATCCCAATTCTTAATTGGATATCAAAATTTTTTCACATCTTATTTTTATACAATTTGATCAGATATAGGATCTAATTTAAATTTATTGACATCTCTAATCTATATTAGACAATTATTGACGTCCACATTGATTTTCATATCAACAGAAAAAATATGATAAAAATTCTAAAATAATAATTATTTTTTGTTTGAAAATGGAGCCAAATTTTCATGTTCCTCGTTATTGAATGGCGAGAAAGTGGCGCAGTACAATATCCCCAGCTGCATTTGATTTGTTTTGCCATTTATTTGATTATACGATCATGTCATAGAATCAACCTGGATAATGATGCTACCAGTCATGGTCTCATCATCTTTTAGAACAATTTTAGGATTTTTTTACAATTATTTATTATATAGTTTTCTTTTTTGAAAAAGATGAATCTAATAACTGTTTTTGTTTATTCACAATAAATGAGTCGATTTTTCAATGGATCGGATTCGGATCGGATACATCTTCAACCATATCTGTTTTTTCAGATATTCATATATTCGGATTCGGATTTAGATTCGAATTCGGATAAAGCAAAGTTATATCCGAATCCGAATCCGAAATCCGATTTTACAATCTGAATCCGATTTTTATATTTATATCCGAATCCGAATTTTGAACCGGATTTTGCTATTTTTCAAGTATTAGATAGAGAATATTTGTCTAAAACTGAATCCGATTCGAATCCGTATCCGAATCCGATCCGATATTCATGTATATCCGCATCCGAATCGAATCCGATCGGCTGTCATTTATTAAATCCGAATCCGATCCAATTTCTTAATCGGATATTAAATTTTTATCCATATCCGTTTTTTCGGATCGGATCGGTCAGATATCCGATTCAAATTAGATATATTGACATCCCTACCTGTAATTCAATTCAAAATCCGATTTTACCATAATCTTCAAGAATAACAATTTTCATTTTCCCCCAAAAACTACAATAAACGAAGAATTGACTCAAAGATCCGGTGATGTATGTCTCCTTCCATAATGTTGGCACGTTTGATGAGGCAGGGAAACTTGAATTACAAAAAAAAAGGTATGCAAATCTCGTAGAGGGTTATAGCTTTGGTACGTTGAGTTGTCCATAAGGCTTGGCTTTATCAACATGGTGCTTTGTGATTGAAGGAAAACTAGCAAAATTTTATTCTTAGACCTTGACTTAAGTATAAATATCTTGCTTAGAGCATACTTATTATAGTCATCACATACTTATTATAGTCATCATACTTTTAATATGTGTCACAATGACCTCAATTTGCGTAACTTCACATGTGCTATTACAATCAAATGGTTAAAAATTGTCGCCAAAAGGACCATAAATTGTCATTAAGCTACGATAAAACATTATCACACTATAAACTGTTGTCAATGTCAATGTAATAATTTTTTTTAGCTATAAGATTTTAAATTTTAACCATCTAACAATATCTGCCAGACATCTAACGATAATAAATATATATATATATATATATATATAATTTTTTGCGACAGGTTTGCTCTGTACTTTAAACATATATAGCATACCATAATAATAATTTCTCAGAAAAATGGGGCCATGTCATTTTGAAAGTTATGGTCTTATATCATTTTATCAACTCAACTCTTTATTCCTTTTACATTGTTGGGCTCTCCTTCCATCCCAAGGCCTAGGATTACTTGCAGTGCCCCAAGATTCCCTCAAGATGATATTCCCTTGGAAAAGAAGATTTTAGTGGAAGTTTCTAGCTTGTTAATTAAAATGTTTTTCAGTGCAAAAATCTGAATCACTTCAGGAAAAGTAGCATGGGCCTTTCTTTAGCAGCAAGCACGTAGACTTATCACTTGCCCAGAGATGAATTTGAAAATTTGAAATAAAACCCTCAAACTCAATTATGTTTCATCTTTCACAGCAATGCCTAAGCGGGAGATTTTAGGTATTTACCAAGAGTGTGAACCATGTTCAACGAAAAATGGTTGAATCTACACGGATGAGAGCAAATCACCCTTACCTTTGAAACCAACCTAGGAAAATTTCTACATCCTTTCTTCAGGAGTCGGCCTTTCTGAACTCAGCTACTGTCCCCTTCAAGGGGAATACTCATGGAAACAAGCAGAACCATCATTCCATTTTTTTTCAAAAATACTGTATTCGGATTTAATCATAAACTCAAAACAAATTTATAGCTATTTGATCTAAAATGAATTTTTAAACCCAAATTCAGATCCAAATCAATCATTTAAAACTCAAAATCCAATATCGAGTTCAAAACAATAAAGTCTGGTGCTATGAGCGTCGTTCACGTGCACATACCGTCCTATTGTTTTATGCTTTGTCGGTTGCTAATTGAAGTCAATTCGGATTTAAAATGAGTTCGGAGTCACTCGTTAATATACCACAAGTTACCACTTATAGTACTAACGAAGAGACTTTTCTGCCAAGGTATGATCTAGTTGTAAAACTTAGTCTTGTGCTATTGCCTAAGACCAAGGCCGACAACATGATAACTATGACAAATAGGTATTGGAGAGTTTTGAAATATGAGTAAGCATGCAAAATTGGTCGTCTCTAATGTAATGTTGTTTAAGATGATGATTAAAATAAATAAAAGAATAAACATTGTTTTCAAACAAGTCTTAAATTGAAGAGAGTTGTCATAAATCTATGTGAACATGATTGATCTTCTTCAATTAGTCTTATATGTAAGAGAGCAAACATAATCATCAAGCAAAGTAATGATATATCGATGGGATCAAGCCCAAAATAAAAGGCATTGCTTTATCATCGGTAATATGAGATGTTTAAATTTATGAAAATGCATCAATGATAATTATATCTAAACGATGACGAGTTCCATCATGATGTTCGTTCCATCATGATCACCATTGTTTGCATCCCTAAAATTTCTTTTGGTTTTTAAAACACTCCAAAAACCAATGAATTTTTGAGATGCAAACAGACTGCCATCTAACTTGCTTGCTGAAAATTTCACCTCACCGTGCCAAACATCAAAAGGTTTGTCTTGCCAATAATTTTAAAAATTAAAACAAACACACTGGTCGTTCAGATAGAGTGCTTTGAGAAGCAAAAAGCTAAAGAAAACATGTAAAATAGACTTCAGACAACAAACTTAACAAATATAACATATCAAGCTTATACTTTTGAATTTTGTTGGATACAAAGATGAGGATGTAAATATCACATTCTATGCTACAGTGGTAAAGATGCTCAAAAGAAACGGGTCATCCTCAAGTGTGGTGGAGTTCCAGGGCCCTAGGGAAGGGGTAGATACACGGTTCAACAGTTACACGAACATGGTTCTGGGTGGACGTTGGTTCTTTCACTGTACCAAGTCTGGATCCTATGACCTATCTGCTTTGCTGCACATTCAGATCACCCGTCTGGATGTTCACATCCCTATGCTTAATAAAATTTTTCTGCATTAAGTGGTCACTTTCACCGTCTACCGGACTGTACAATAGCACTCTTGTTCAATCTTGTCTAACCTCCACCGCCACTAGATTCTGCTCTTCTTACCCTGCAGAACAATGGAACTGTATGTCACGATTGTGCCTGACACCATTATATCATTGCTCCGCTTTTAAGATTCCCGTGATCAACAAACAAGCTTGAGACCAAGAAGCACTTACTAGGCTGGTTTTTCTCATCCAGATCAAGGTTAATTTAATAAACCTTACCGCTCAGATTTTGAAATAGTAAAAGAGGCTATAACAGTCAAGATTTACTAAGTCGTTTCTTAAGAACCATACAGACGGGTATAAGCCAACCTAAATTCAAAAATTCATGCATGATTTTAGTTCAGGCGTTCACCTATTGCAATAGACCTTCAGTGTCCTCAGACCATGTTAGAAGGACGCAAAAGGCAAGGATACTTCATATCCTGAGAGACCAAGGTTTGGACACAGCCAGGTCTAATTGGTCCACTCTTAGAAATCAAACTTGAAGGTTTTCCCTCACGAGTTTATTTGCCTCAATCAAGAGGATCTACATGGACTCCACCATGAAATGCTAATTGAGCTCATTTTTCTAGGATTGCTTTCCATACAGAAAGTAGAATCCATGTTTTGCAAATATGGGTGGCATATAGAAAAACAACCTACCTGTGTCACGCAGACACCTGCTCAAGGAACACTAGAATTCTATGTCTATCTCAAGATTTCAAACACCAACAAAAGATGAAATGAACAATGTCATTGAGAACATAAAGTAAATTCTCTCCTTAAAAAGAAAGGAGGAAAAAGGAACTCTGCTTTCGCAATTAAGAAACAGAAAATATCTTGCCTGCCTAACTGTGAGAGCTCCGGTTGAGATAATAGCAAGTCCACGAGAGGCTTCTCATTCATCTCCCTGTTGGAACAGATGCAAAAAGAAAATATCTTTTCAACTTGTAGGTCAATCAACCAACCGATCAAAAAATTTATTGTTTGCAGGCGTGCATAGTCACATCTTGCTTCCATTTTGTTAAAGCAAGCTTACTTAACACCAGTGGCAAAGCCAGGTGTGGGCTTGTGTGAGCAGTTGTGCACACAGACCCACACAATGTAGTTTATTTTGATATCAAGTCCCTCACTTTAGTTTATTACATATTATTGCCTTCAAATCTGATTTTTTATATGATAAAAAAAATGTTGCCCCTAAGCCACAAATTTCTGGCTCCTCCACTGCTTAACGCCAAAAAAGACTAAAAGAGGATGGGGCCATGCTATCTAAACAAATTCTATACGACACTATACCACCTCCGATGGTTTCATTCCTGTTGTAAAACCAAAGCTAACTGATACTAAAGGAACAAAGCATGTTTTAGGCACACACAATTTCTAGTGTACCAAACTATGTGAGAGACAAGTATCTTAAGAAAGAAAAAGCCTTAATAGTTCATACTGTCAATATTGTTCCTTGAGGCCTACTCTTTTCACGTAACTGTGCTGTATAATAGTTTCTACACATCCATGATGATGTTGATAATTTTTACTTCCAGGCAAATATGATGCAAGACACATATGGGTTAAATCAGTTACCAATTTTATCATCAACTCAAACATCAAGAGAAATAAGCAAAGAACAATGTATACCTGTCATCAAGAGAAACTAATTTATGATGGAACGTGCAATCAGTGCCAACATAGCTAACAACCAAGCTGCCGGCATCTGGATGTGGCCAGCTTCTGGAATTAGCAAACCGGAGCAAGAATGTCCCAGACTTTTCAATTCCTTGAGGACCTCTAAGAGAAGATTCTGCCTCTTCTCGAGTAATCATCCCCTCAACCCACTTAGGTGACGTGCACTCCCACGCCGCATGCAACTGACATTTTGATAAAGTCAAAGCTACAGGATATAACCACTGCCAGAGTCTGTCAAAACTTTCACGACCAACTGTTTCAGAGCATCCAGCTATTCCTCTCAGAAATTCTTTGTCCTAAGAGAATAAAAACACAGGTTGCTATCATGGAAAATCCAACTGCACAAAGATTCTCAAGTAACCAAACATAAGAAGTTCCATTTGATAAGGAACCTGGATGGAAAGGCTTCTGTTGACAGATTGAGAGATCCTCAAAAACTGCCTTTCAACTTCGAAAATGGCATTTCTCCAAAGAACTTGGTGACCATTCTGGGAAAGCACGTTCCATGTTCTGTTTCCTTCTTGAATCAATCGCTTTGCGATTAATATTTGGTGTCTTTGAATCACAAACAGTAGAAAGTAGGATCAGCATGCATGTTTTCAAAGTTTAAATAACTAATATATGTCAACTGCATGCAAATAAGCAGCTAAATATGTTAACACACACTAAAACAAGCATGAGCAAGAATAGAGAGTCTACCTGTTATGGGAGCAACCTGTATATATAGAAACCTGAGCAGCAAAGTCAGCCAAAGCTTGTTCAGTTGCAGACACTACAACTTCCTTAAGAAAAGCTGCACGTTCATTTATACCCTCAAGGCAATACTTGAAAACAGCCAGGTCTGATAATTGACTCCCAGTCCTGCTGAAAGCAGAGACTCTGGCATGATTGCTTTGGCAATCAGATGGAATACTCTCTTTTCCATTGGATCCGATTTTTGTTTCATGCTTTCCTTTATATGTAGTATCATCCTGTCAAACAACAAAAGATTTCAATGGCATCTCATTCCAGGAAACGAGAATTAGTTCTGCTAAATAAAAAAGACAAGGAGGTATCAAACATGAAACAAAAGACATACATCATTTGGACTTATGTTCCAGACATTGCTTTCTTCACAAAGAAGTTCCAGACCAACATCAGCACCAACTCTTCGAGCAATCCTTCCATGTCCTACTTTGGCACGCTTGAGAAGAGGACCATGAACAGATCCTTGCAAAGTTGACATTAAGAAATGTTCATCTCCATCTTGTATTTCACTAGATCCCTCATCAGCTCCTGGTGATGGAGGCACATCAGGTAGATGGGCAGCAGGAAATGGCTTCCTCCACACAGACAATGGGCGAGCATTGCGATTCCTTGACACACAACGGATTGGCCGAGAATACACTACAAGGAAAGGATATCTTTGCTCATTTGATGACTCAAAACGAACACGAAATAATCTGTTCTCGCATTTGGAGGAAAGCTGTATGCCAAGAGCGAATGATCAGTTATAGGATCTCTAACTAAAATCCATAAGGTATCGAAAATTAATACAAACAACCCTGGAAATTTTCACAGAAGATTCCATTTATTTAAATGCCCAAGTACCTGAGATATTTTCAGCTTAAATGATGCTCGCCCATGCAGAAGCTTGATAGGTCTATCAGTAGAAGGGAATTCTACTCCATCATATGTTGTCAAAAGAGGAGCTTCAGCATCATCCTTTGATTTCTCAACAGGCAATCCATTATCCGCATACACAAGGGAAGCAATGACCTGAAATGTCAAGAATACCATATTTAGAAAATTCCAGAACAAGATAATTCAGATTTAACCTGAAAGGAGAACCATTTAAGAAGCAGACAACCTCAATTTCCCTCTGCGCAGAATGTCCAAGGGCATCTAACAAGAGAATGTCAAGGGCGAAATTTCTACGACAAGAGGCCTGAATCACAGTAAAAAGTCAGTAACAGCGAGTAAAACTTGCCAAGGTTGCTTATGTGCTAAAGCATAATACTCTTGATCCATACTAATGTGGACACATGCATTTTTTACATGTATGCATATGAAAGAGAGAGAAAAAGCACAAAATTTCACAGGTTTGCAGCAGTAAGGAGATCACAAAAAGCCAACGCCAAGCTTTCACAGCGCAAGGAACAGAAGGATCGATTACATTAAACATGCAAAAGGAAGGGGAAGATCCCCAGATAACCAGCAAAGTGCTAACTCTCCCAACCAAAATTAGTTTTTCTCAGAAGGAAAGCAGATAAGAAGTCATCACTTGACATATTGAAGCCTGTCACTCCAAATTATTGGGATGTGAATTTTAAATGCCTTGCAAGTGTAGAGACATAGTTTCAGTCCAGCAACAAATGGACGAGGGAAGTTCTCTCAGGATTGTTGGGGAAGGGGAAGGGAAAGGGGAAGAGAACCTTGACCCTATAGTTAATCGATTCAAGGCTGGACTTACATGAATACCAGAACATTGATACAATAATCAACCACAAGATCAACGAAGCAGCAAAACGTTATAATCTATGTTGCTTCCAGCCAACCAAAGGAGGACATGGGGGCCTAGATCTTGATGCTCTTTGGTGCATACCGACAGGGGATTTGTACTTTTTTGTTGAAAATATTATATCTTAGCAATAAAATGGTGGAGGGCCTATCCCTCAGCAGGTTTTCACTGGAATCTATATTCCCTGCAACTAACTAATATAATGACTAAAACCTTAAATGGCCAATTCCAGTTGATTCCTTAATTTGAAATGTAAAAATAGTTAATAATATGCCCTTCAAGTCCAAGTATATAGCTTCTGGAGAGTATCACATCGGCTAGTTGATGCAGGCTAGAAGGGTACCCAGACCAGGCAGTAACATATGTATGTGTGTGTAACCTTTTATCTAAAACAACTAATGGTCACAAAGTTTTTGCTGAGAAACCGAAAAGGGAACTCCATCATCTAATGGCAATTTCTTTACTGAAGAAGAGCAAAGGACAACCTAGCATAAGTGCATAACTTTCATGACAAGGCTTCTCATTTATCAATATTTTCTAGTATCGCAGATTTCATTTTGTGAGAAGATTTATCAGATTATTGCATCCTATGAACAGATAATAATGTGTCCATTTAAGTGTTAGGTTAAGCTAATATTTTGTCATGCAACTTCTATTCTTTAATCTTTAGGCTTTCCTGCATTATTTGCAGAGCAAAAAACTGACATAGAAAGCAACTGAAAGGAATCGTTCTGACCTTACCACCAACTACACTCCAAACGCCATCCCCACCTTCCACAACCTCAATATTTTCAGAGAGACATGAGGAACCATCAAGCGACAACATCAATGGTGGATTCTGCAAGCAGTAAGTCCACTTGAGAACCATGAAAGATTTTAAACCCCACAAAGCATAAGGAAGCATATGGAATCATGCCTTCATCCAGTAAGAGGAGATATGGCTATTCAGATTACCTTCACATAATGATCCTTGACAGATGGGAAACTTGCATAGACACAAGCATGATGAACATAGCCATGGAGACTATTATCTGCTTCCGCATTACCAACCAGCGTTATGTTTGTCATTTTTAATGCAGAGTCATTTACTGATGAGTGAGAAAGCTGCTTCTCATTGACGACTTCCCCATCAATATGAAGGCGTAGATAGGTTGTGCCCACCTGCAAGGGAGTTCAAACAACCACTTAACCTACAGAAGCGGCCATAATCAAAATGCCAGAACATTCTGTCCAAAATCCGAAATTTAAACAGGAAGACAACTGAAAGAAAGTTATGGGACATTCTATGAATCGTTCCACCTGATTCATAAAGTTGAAAGGTACGTAAAAGAATTGTATGAAGTTTTCCAAAGAATCATCGATAGTCAACTTATGGGACACTACCATTCTCAGCCGAATCCTGATTCATGTACACAGCTGGATTTCTGCATGGTTTTCACCCCCCATCCCCCTTCCCCCCCCAAAAAAAAAATGGTAGCTACCCTATCGCCTTCCATGTCAAGAGGAACACCAACTTCGAAACATGACATTCTATGGGTCATTTCACTTGATTCACAATGTGAAATTGTACAAAAGGTTCCAACGAGTCATGAATAGTAAAAAATGGGACTGTTAAGCTTTGTAATAAAGCAGATAATTCCAAAAATCTCGCAAGAATGAAAGCTGAATGCAGATCATCAACGTGCATGCATGAGAAAGGACTAAAGAAGCCATTTCAAGACATGCCTGTACAAGCAAGAGCGCGTTGTTCGCAAGGCAATGGCCGCGGGACAGGTAAATTCATGAGGGGAAGAAAAAAAAGGAAAAGGACGTGGATGGTTAGGAAATCAATAAACTTTTCACCAGAATAGGAAGAGAAACCACCAACCTCGCACCCAACGTGAACCCATTTCTCAAACGGGTATTCAAGCTCGGCGGAAACACATGGTCTTTCAGCCTCGTCGAAATACGCCTCTTCGTGCACCAAAACCGCCGGCATTAGAGTGATTTTCTTCTCGTCGTTGAGCTTGAGAAAAGGGACAGAAACTTCACCATCCGAAGAAACCTGTATTAGCAACCAATTGCGAGAAATGTGTAAATAAACTGAATAACCAACCAAAAAATCGACACCCAAAAGAAGCCGTGAAATGAACTTGAGAAAGAAAGTGAGTGAGAGAGAGAGAGAGAGACCTGGTTAATGATGGCCGCGGGGTACTGGGAGGAGCCAAGTAAGTAAATCCAGAGGCAGAGCGTGAAGGAGCCGTCATCCTTCATATCCAGAGCACCCTCCTCCCCTCGATTACGGGACTTGGAAATATCCAAACGGAGATCTTTGAGCTCAACATAATCCTCCTCACCCCCTCCATCCTCTTCGGCTTCCACTTCTCGCTTTACCTCTTTTTCTTCTCTTTCTCCTGCTTCCACTTCGCTATTCTCCTCCTTTTCTTCTTTTGCTCCTTCTTCCTCTTGAAGCAACGTCCTTTTCTCCCCTTCTTGTTCTTCTTCTGCTCCTTCTTCCTCTTGAAGCAACGTCCTTTTCTCCCCTTCTTGTTCTTCTTCTGCTTGTTCTTCCCCTCCTCCTCCTTTTTCTTCTTTCTCCTCTTCTTCTTGACCTTCTTGAGTCATGTCTCCTCCGTCTTCTTGAGACATGTCTCCTCCGTCTGCTGAACATCCTAACGGCAGCGCTCAGCGATTTTATACGTCCTTTATTCCAAAATTGTCCTATTACAACACGTTAAATTACTAACATTATCATTCCTATCCTACTGTTCAAAGAGCCAATGAGCAGTGGCTGCAACGTAAATGGTTCTCGTGTGTTGAATATTTTGGGAAACGACGTAAAATTTCGGCTTTTCTTGACCGGTGTTTTTTCAAAATATCGTTGGGGAGCGCGTGATTACGATATATTGGGATAGTTTTTTTCGGAATATACAACGGGTAAGGATAAAAAGATATTAGACATTTAAAAATCCACTTTTAGGTTTTTTTCACTGTAGTTGAAAACTGATCATGTTTTTTTGGAACTACTAATACCAAGCTTAAGCATTTACTTTATTAATAAAAAGCACCCTTCCGGCAATATAACCTAGGTTGCAATTTTCCAATTTGAATTACGTGGAGTTAAAATGAACAAAATATCTTCAAAATGAATTATTTTCATGAGATGTTGCGCATGTTCGTTTGTTGATGTGTTTTATATATTATTTAATATTAAAAATATTATTTTTAAATTTTAGTTGGGCCAGCGGCCAAACCTCACTTATTATCGAGCTAGGCGGGCCTAATGCATATATGTCAATTTTCATGTATATATACATGTTGCAGTGGAGTTAGTCATAAGTTATCGGACTCTTTTATTTTACTCCACTGCAGCTCCGATTCACACCTGCGCCTACTTAGAATGTCATATTACTAAATTAAACAATATTTTTCTATGCAATACAATTATTTAAATATGTTATATATATTAATAACTAAATTATAATAATATGTTTATTCTGTTATATATATAATAAATTAAAGTAATAATAATAATAATAAATTATTCTCACTGCACCGCCGCACTTAAACTTTTTGAAATGTGCCATTCCGGCTGCCGCACCTCGCCCTATGGTGACATAGAGTTAAAGTTGAGAAAATTTACAACAACAAGAATATACATATATGCACTATGAATTGAAATCTACTGCCTATGGATGTTGCTAGTTGATTAAAAAGTTTAAATTCATTGGCAAAACTATCACAAATGTTGCTAAAACCATTACAAACCGTCGATACGTATATCATAAATCAATTCATTTGTTTAAAAAAAATTTAGTGGCAGTTTCAAATTTTTTTAACCATTAGGCGACCGATTGATTTCAATTCCCCATGTCGCAAGGGTCCTTTTGTGAAATCTTATGTCGATATAGAGATTTCATTAAAGAACTGGTTGAGTCCACTATTTTGAATCAAATTGATGGGAAACCAATTCCAAATTTCCATTTGGTAGCCAATTCAAGAGTGTCATATGCCAGTTTTTAACTATTATTTTTAACATCTTGATATTTCATATTTTTAATTTTTATATTTTTACTTGTTTTCCAATATTGTTTGATATTTTTTGGTTGATTCTCAAATGATTTAGCTGATTTGGTCGATTTACCAAATCAGCAGTATGATTATTCAGTTAGGCAATGATGCTGAGGCAGCCAATTTGGTGAATCGCCCCTTTCACGTATTTAGGCCGTGAATCGGCTAACAATATGTAAAAAAAAAATGTTTCTTAATAAGCAATATATATATATATAATATTTAACATTAAGGAATTCAGATAAATAAAAAAAAAAAGGTGAAAACTTGACACATTGCACTACTGATTTAGCATGAAATCAATCTATTTGCTGTCGATTTGATTTGGACAATCCGATTCAGTCTGATTTTGATGACATGATTTGTTACAAGGAAAATTGAATCAAACGGCTAGTTCACGTTGAATAGTTTTTTTTTTGCATTTATTTATTTTGTGTCACTAAAACCATTAAAAACAGTGACCAAGCAACTGTTCATCACAGACATAAGGGTGTTTGGATGATTCGTTTTGGAAGCAAAATATGATTTTTTTCCCCTTTGATGCATGTCAAATTGTGCTTTAAAAATATATAATTTCGATATAATGATTTTTTTTCGACAGCAGAGAGGGAAAAGGGAAGAACAAAAGGTTTGAGGTGGGGGTTTCGGGCCGTGTCAGGTCGTCGTTGACGGTGGCACTCTGGCAGACCAGGGGGCGGGGAAAGTGACATCCAAGAGCAGCACTGGGTGCAGATAGTTGGTTGAGATATCTACTCACAACAAAATAAATCATTAGTTCGATTCTCATGGGCATCAACTTTCTATACCAAAGCTTTTTTTAGTCTTTTTAGACCCAAGTTCAGCTTCATTGAGTTGAAAAAAAAAAAAAAACAGTTTCTAAAGTTCTTATAATCACTTCTATGTTGAACACATTGCTCTCTCTCTCTCACACACATTTATGTTTCTAGCTGTCTACATGGACATGCTGGAAGCACATAGTCGTTATAGATTGCATTACTAGTTTTGGTTATTTTTATTTAAGAAGCGCATCTACAAATTGGAAGTGCTGGTCAATAGCTTAACTTGTCTTAAGGCAAAACCAGCAATTTTACATGAGAAGACAGATCACTCTTTTGTAACCATTTCAAAGCGACGGATATCATTTTTTAGTATAGAACAACTAAACTTGTCAATTATGTTTCAAAGATGAAAAGGTAAATGTTCAGCCTTTTTCATTGTCTAGGAAAACTTCTTTTTAGGTTTTGAACTATGGAGCTCTTCTATGAAGATTTTGAAGAAACAAATTGAAGCTGCTTTTAGAATATAGTTGCATTAATTTTGTTCAGTTATACCCATTCTCTAGGCAATGTGTGCAATTGGGTTCTTCAAAACTATGAATTGGGTGCTCACATGAGCCCATGAAAACAATTATCTCTACTAATAACCATTTTATCAAACAGAAGGGGCATAGGTCAGATGGGCGGGTTGGAGCACGTTATGCAGTGTATTTCAGTTCAACCTGCCAAACAAGTGAGTTGGGGCATGCTATACAATGTATCTTCAGTTTAACCTGCCGAAAGCTATGCTCTTATATAGAAAAGGGAGTTGGCTTTTATGCTGAAGTTGAAGTATTTGAAAATCTCACCACTTAGTGCCAATGCAGCTCTAGACCCTGTATGTAGGTAAGAAGAAGAAGAGGCTTCCACTCTTGTTTTGATGGCGGGATAACTCAAGGTAACATAGGGAAAAACTATTTACTCGTTCTTTCGAGAGAGAACCCTATTTTTCTCTCTGTTTTTCTCCCATTTTGCAATGACCAGATTTGGCCTGAAGAATGTACAATAACTTTTACATGAACCCTACTTTATTGCAAGCCAGATCTGCTGGAGGTAATTCTTGGTTCACCGGATCATTGCTTCCTCCACCTCCTCCACTCACGATGAACTCCATTTTAACAACAGCCGGGTCCGACTTTGCACCATGGCCATGTCGGACAAGGAACCATGATCCATTGTCACTTTCTCTAGGGCTTTTCTTGGTCTCCCCTTCCCTTTTGTTCTCACAATCTTACTCACAGGCTCCTCGCTTTAGGTGGTTGGATGAACTAAGGGCAGGGAGATAGGTGGGGGCTTTGTAAAACTTTGAATTTATATGTTGGACTTCCATAGACCTGTGTTCAGTTATATGAGACGGTCATACGAAACCCATACCACCTTAAGGCCAATTGTAAATTTGTTAACCATATGTTTACTGCCCCATAAAATAAAATTTGTAGCTCCACCCTGAGATGAACAGATTATTGAAGTGCTATGGGAAGGAGATAATGCTGAAGTTAGTATGCCACCCAAGAGATACAGATTACAGATTAGTTGATTTTTTTTTTCATGGTTTGACCCTTATTGGCCTCCAGCTGGTCCAGTGCTGGAAAAACACATGTTTGTGTGCTTCTATGTGCATGCAACCACACAGATATTTATCATCATAAAGCATCGTTAGGACCAAAGCTTGGCTTTTTCTAGTGGTAGCTTTATGGCGAAGTTAGTGGCCCATTCCACCCCCAGGCATACATTTATCATCTAAGTAAAATGTGAGACTTGCTTCTGGAGTGTTTGGTTACAATTGTATAGAAGCTGTCAATGTCACTACTCAGATGGCCTGAATAACTAGTAGCAATGAATTTGACATTTGTTGGCTTGTGTTGTCGGATGTGATTGCTAGTTTCATATGTTTTTTTTTTTTAATTCATACGATCGTTGGTTGATGCATATATGTTCTTGGGTATGCCATTTTCAGTTCCCAATTGGAGGTTTGTCTTGTCTGTCCTTGTTTAGTGTCGAATATTGAATGATTGCTCGCACGGTAAGAAATCAAACAGGGCACGAAAGAATCGTACAAGGACGACTGGAGGATCGCCCAAGGGGAGGGTTTCTTGCATTGTCAATGACGGGAAGAATGGTCCTGCAAGCCACCCTTCATCCTTCCTCTTCCTTCTTCTGCCATCTGTACCTTCTCAGGCTTTATCTTCCCTGATGCAGAGGGTTTAACTTTTCCGGAGCTGGTGGTATTCATTTGTTTTATTATATCGAATGTTGTTGATTAAACTAACTGGATTCGTGTTGGTTTCCTCCCACTTGTTTCTCTCGAGCGGTGCTACTGGTAGAAATTGGATGGGCGTGCTGTATCCAACAAGGGATTTCAGTTTGCGTTTGGCCATTAAATCAATCTGTTTATCACCAAAGGTCGTGATGTTTACTTGATCAATAACAGCTTGCCCACGCCAGAGGATGATGCCCACCTTCCGTCTCCAATGCAAACATCTCTATCTCCATCGTTTCTCCGTTATGGTACTTAGGAGGGCTGTGTTCACAACCAACCGTTCTCCATGCGTTGAAGATCAGGAAACCTTGTCTCCTCACAATCTTCTACAAGCTAACCCGAGGGCATCTTCTTTTATACCTTTTGATCCAGAAGAACAAGAGACCAGATTCGTCGGGTGCAAGGTCCCTACTTCTTGCGTTCTCTGCAACTCATCTCCCCAGATCATCAACGACGTATTCAATTTCGTGTGCCGATGCAGCGACGAAGGGGATGACAAGAGGGTGTGTAGCTTGAACATAGTTCCTCCTCTGAGCAATGAACAAGTTGTCACAGTCGTGTCCATGCTCGTCGAGAAGGCGGGGCCGAAACCAGCATCCTTCTTCTTCAATTGGGCGATTGGCCAAGAAGATTATCGGACTTTCCTCCGATTGTACTTGGCCATGGCAGGCGCACTCATCTGCAGACGAAATTTCAAGATGGCCCAAGAAGTTATGAGGCAAATGGTGGAGAATCTCGCCGTCGTGGGGAGGCTTAAGGAATCCATTGACATGGTGCTCGAAATGCAAAACCAGGGGTTGCACTTGGACGTCCACACTTTGAACTGTATCCTCAGGGAAGCCAGCAGTTTGGGTTCAAAGGATTTGGTTGAGTATGCATTCATGGAAATGGCGGAGAGAAATGGGGTGTCGCCGAATTCGTGTTCTTTTAAGACATTGGTGAGCTTCTACTGTAGAATGGGAAGCATTGGAGATATAGAGAGAATGTTAAAGATGATGGTGGGAAGGGGACTTTGCATAGATAATGTGGCTTTGACAGCAATTATCAGTGCATATTCTGCAAAAGGTTGCATCGGTAGGGTGTATGGAATAATTGAGACGATGGGAAAGAGGGGTTTGTCAATGAATTTGATTAATTACACGACATTGATCAATGGATTGTGCAAAAGGGGGAGTGTGAAACAGGCTTTTGAAGCATTGGAGGAAATGGTAGGGAAAGGGATAAAACCAAATGTTTACACTCATACTGCATTGATCAATGGATTGTGCAAGAAAGGATGGACAGAAAGGGCGTTCCGATTGTTCTTAAAGCTTGTTCGAAGCGATCATTATAAGCCTAATGTGCATACTTATAGCTCCATGATCAGTGGTTACTGTAAAGAGGGCAAGATGGGTCGGGCAGAAATGTTGGTGACAAGAATGCAGGAACAGGGTTTGATCCCAAATACTGTGACTTACAGTACTTTGATCGATGGGCACTGCAAAGACGGAAACTTCAGCCGAGCAAATGAATTGCTAGAAGAAATGGTAGGCAAAGGTTGCCTTCCAAACATCACTACATACAATTCCATAATTGATGGTCTGTTCAAGAAGGGAAGAGTTCAGGAAGCTCATACCTTGATCAATTCAGCTCTGGCTCAAGGATTGAAATTTGACAGATACACATATACCATACTTATCACTGAGAATTGCAAGCGAGATAATGTGGATCAGGCATTGCATCTGTTCAAGCAGATGATTGTGGCAGGTTGCGAGGCTGACATGCATACTTACACCACATTGATCGCTGCATTTTGTAAGCAACGGAAGGTAAGAGATGGTGAGAGGCTCTTTGATGAAGCTTTGAAAATTGGTTTAGTTCCGAGCAAGCAAACTTACACCTCTATGATCTGTGGTCACTGTAAGGAAGGAAATGTGGACGCTGCTTTGGAAGTCCTTGAGAAAATGAGGGATAACGGTTGTATGCTTGATTCTATCACCTATGGGGCCTTGATAAGTGGACTCTGCAAGGATTCTAGATTGGACAAGGCACACATATTGTATGAGGAAATGCTGGACAGGGGTTTATCTCCCTGTGAGGTGACCTCTGTAACTATAGCATATGAATTATGCATGAAAGAAAACTCTGACATTGCTTCATCTTTGCTGAACAAACTGGACAAAAAATTGTGGATAAAAATAGTTTTCATACTTATTAGGAAGCTTTGCAGCCAAAATAAAGTTGATTTAGCATCACATTTTGTGTACAAGCTATTAGATAAGGATGTGGCTCTGGACTCTATCACTGTGGCTGCATTCACGAATGCGTGCTATAGCTGCAACAAATATTCTCTTGCTGCTGAAGTTTCTGCAATGTCTTCCAAAAGGAAACATGGTCCCCTAGAAGATGTTTTGGTAGAAGATGACATGGTGGCGGTATGAGAGTAGTTCTTTGAACAGCTGTTGAGTGTTGAGGGCAAATAAACTTATCTTTCTTAGGTAAATGACGGCTACTTGATTGATTTGTATTTCACTACAGAATCCTCTGAGAATGAGAGCACTATTTTCTTATATATATATATATATATATATATATATATATATGTTTATTCTTTTTATATTTATATATGACAGCTACTTTATGGCAGAGAGAAGCATGTTCAGAAGAGTTGTCAACAATGCTTGAAAATAAGGTTATGCGGTTGTTCTCGTACATTACAAGGTGTGGTTTCATAATCTGTCTCAGTGATTATTCTCTTTACTCATCCCTCGGACGGAGCTTCATTTTAGTAATGTAGAATTTTTTACATACCAATAAAAAGTACAATGTAAATGTCAATCCGCTCCTCAGGTAACATATTTCTTTTCTTTTATTACAACTTCATGTATTCTTGATGATATTTAATCGATAGTTAGTGCTCGCAGTTGTTGCTTTTTTAGGATGAAAGGTTCGCAACGGGGGGCATATCTCTCTTCACATTGTAGTTGAATATAAACAGAAGCTACGATTAATTGTCTAATCTAAGGATCAAGTTCTTGGATTCTATTCCAATCGATAAGTACAATAGAAATTGCAATTGCATTGGTGGCTGAATGGAAAATTTGAAGTTTGAACTATGTGTCCATCATCAAACGTTGGAGAACTAGATTGTTTAGGTGTTTAACAGTTCAAGTATAGGAGTTTTGCTTTTCTTGATGTACGAAGTCCAACTCAAATCAGACTTTGTGTTATTTTACTGATGTAAATCTGACCATTTACATTCTGGATGTTGATATTATAGTATCAATGTATCATATGTTTACATGAGGTGGTGAGGAGGGATTTACAAAAGATTGAGGTGAAGATCCTGGATCAAGTTCAACCCTTGCCACCCTGCACCAGCTTGATGGTCGAGGTTCACATAGGGTTTTGATCTTAGGTGCTGGTCTTGATGGATCTCTTACAACAAAGAAAAGAAAAGAAAAAGTACGCATATAACAGGAGGAGATAGCATGTTTGAAGCTGGTAGGAGTAGGACATTACTATCGGCTGTGAGAATAAGTGGCCATTGTTGAATGACCAGTGTGCCGCATAAAAGTCTTATCTCAGGAATGGCAATGAAAGCAACATGATTCGAGCTGGGGAGTAAATCCTCGCACTAACCAATTTTTTATTTGAATCATGAAAAATCCACTTGATTACTCAGTATCGGATCTTATTGTGGTTAAGTGTTACTTTTGTTGTGCCTTTTGCTAAGTTGAAGTCAGATCCATAACCTGAGCCTTTTTATTATCTATATGTCCTTGCTGAATCCTCTTCACTCCTGATCTTTTACTCAGTACAACAGCCAAACAGTAAATATGAGGACCACAACAGCTGAGGTGGCCATCTGAAACTGGAAACTTCCTTGTGATGGTTGAGCCAAGGATGCCATGGGTGTGTTTTTTAGGTGCTGCTCCATCTGGTCCTTCAACAAGAAGCAGATCATATAGAGCATCAGAGTTTCAGGAGTTCAAACTTCCAAATTACAAGAGTAGCATGGCCGTCATACAGCAGGTGCTGGTATGGATAACCCTTCCAGTTACCTGGAAGTGTTCTTACTATAAATTATAAAATGACAACATGTTGACGACACTGTTTGCAGACTTTGAAAAATGGCCTTGCAATTTGATCTTCTCAATAGGCAAGAGATATCTTGCTTGGAGACTTGGTCATGGCTGGTGCGGGCATGAGAAGCAGTTTATGTTGGGGCTCTGATCATGGCAGCTAAAATTGTACCGTGCCAGCAATGGCTGTTGGAAGTAATATGCAGCGGCTGTGCATGCAAAGTGGTGCAGCCTCACAAAATTTTGCTTCACTTTCGACAGAGCACTATGATTCTTATAGTGTTGGATAAGTTGATCAAAATGTGAAGTGTTGGATAGGTTGATCATTTTTTTTTCTCCTGCAGTTCAGCCTACCAGCACACTTGTGTACTTGTATCAAATTCTGTTTATAATGTTATGGACCTGCAGTAATTAAAGAAAGTCTTCCTGAGAGGTTAAGTTGTTAAACAAAAGAAAGCGTATATCTGACTTTTTTGCTCAATTGTTGACATTTATGAACTGCTGATAGGTTAGGCCTGTTGGTGAATTTATGTTATGCATGAATAATAATAACATCAGCTAATCTGATGTAAAGAAACTGAACTGAGGAAAGAAGACTTTCTTAGTCATTGCTGGAAGCTTAAGACCCCGAGTTTAGGACCTCAATGCAACAAAGGGTTGTATGCTGCTCTCGGTAAGGATGAATTGCTCCCCCAGAAATTGTACTCTCATGGTTGGATCATAGGTACAATGGTTTATTGCACATTTGAGGTTTCTGGTTGAAGTGGCTGTCCCAGGGAAAAAGTAACGAGGAAGCATCTTACTCTTTTTATGCATTCCCCACTCGAACCCCAAGGGAATACCATGAGGAGGCCAATTTTTATTAGGTTAACATCCCAACAAGAGCTATGATCTTTTCAAAATGACTTCTTGTGGTCATCTCATCAACGATATAAAACTCTAAGGTGAAAACCCTTTTGAACTCTAAGAACCTTCACATGAGTACAGCTTGATGGTGCTCAATGTGAGTGTTTCATTTGTTCCTGTCTTACATTTTTTGAAAAAAAAGAAAAAAGATAACCAGTTCGGCTAGATTTCTCATTTTATAACTGGGTTTTTTATAAGTAACCATTATCAAGAAACAGGTAGAAAATCTTGTTCATTACCGGTGAGAAGGTGTGTTATGGGCATTTATTAATTCAAATGCGCCAAGATGTTCTCAAAAACACAAAAAGCCACAATTTTAAACTTACTCAAATCCACCATTTGTTTCTAAATAGTTATGTAGCTTCATGGCTCCATCCCTAAGGATTGAGAATTGCCAGTTGATGAAGTCAGATGCACATGCTTGTTTATCCGAATTAATGGCCGCATGTAAGATTACTTTAGGCTACTTCTGCAATGATTATGCCCTAAAACTTAGGGGATTGAGTTGCGTGCACACCACTGTGCATACAACAAATATATACCAAACCAAAACCAAAAGGGAGGTGGCGGTATTTTTGAAACTTTTTATAAAGTACTGGACATTTTAAAATTTTTCTTTTTTCACAATCCTTTGTTTACCCTTATAAAAAGCTTTTGTATTTTAATAGAGATATTTTGGTCATGGCATGCCTATGTGCTCCTGTACATGAAAAAGTTGTGCAGGTGGTGTATATAACTAGGTTCAAAACTCGGGGCATAAAAAAGTTGGGTATATGTACCACATTCAATTTTCCTATCCTTCTATTTGAACCTTCTATTTGAACATCTAACGATGTGGCTCAGTTTTTGGCTCATTATAGTCTTTTAATGCCCTAGCTGTTGTACTACATATTTGATGGAGAATCCCTTCGAGATCATAGACCTATTTTTAGGTTCTAACTCATCTACTTTTCATGCTCTGTCATGAATTAAACAAAAACTCAACATAAACAAAGGACTGTACAGACTCTAAACATATGAGAACATGCTCAATGCACCATCAAAAACTATTGTTGGAAGCTAATGTTGGCATTACCGTGCAAGAATTTAAGATCTGGGGGTCTGATTTGACATGGCCCACCTTAAATTCATTATTTAAAAAATTACAAACTTGATAATTTCTCACATATTTAAGATCCTCCTCATCTTTGGCATGAAAGAAAGGAGGTAGGGAGCTAAGTTGACATATATATAAAAGATGAGAATTACAATTTAATGGGCTGCATCTTCCTGTAAACATTTGCTGGGAGATAGGCTCCGAACCTTTATTAACAAAACAATTTGACATGTACATCCAAAAGATAAGAAATCCTAAAACAGAGCCATCAAGAGCAGTAAGAATAAAAATCCACGTTAGCACCTGCTAAGGGAAAAGAACACCTCATTGCAAAATTTCAAACCAACTGTATCTGCCGCACTGTTGGGAAGAGTCAAATCTCCTCACAAGGTCGAAGGATTGGTGAAAACCATGCCCCCGTTCAGCATACTGGTGCAACTCATGATTCTATGTTGAACATTCAAGATCTTTTTGTTTAGGATCATGAATTGAAATCCTGATCCTAAACAGAAAGATCTGATATCTTCAATATTAGAATCATGAACTGCACCACCACAGCACTGTAGTGAGCATAGGGCGGACTATTCTTTCGCCTTTTTACATGAACTGAAATCCTACGGTCTAACATCTCAGCTCTCAAATCACTTTAGATATGAGATTCAAGTGAATCAAACGCCTCCTGGGGTTCATACATTTTTTCTTTTCCCAAAAAAAAAAAAAAAACTTGGGCATCTACAAATAGATTGTGTGGCCAAGGGGCATAAAGCAACTGGACAGTAAGGCGGCTCACATTTAAGGAACCTAATGTTCGAATCCTAGGGTCACTATCATGCTCCAATTGAAATATGTACCATAAGTCCGCCCAGATCTCTAAAATAAACCAGAATTTTATATTCTTAAGGCTTAGTATGAGACTCCCTTTGCTTGTTTTAAGGTCTATAAAGGGATCTGAGGAAAATTTTGAGCTCCCCATTTAAGCTATTGTGCCCTTTGCTTAAATCTTCCTGGATCTCAAATTCGAGGGAGACAAACGTGCCCTAGCCGTACTAAGTGCTCACTATATTAAACCTAAACCCTTCAATTGGCCCATTGCATTCACGTTAGTAATATATTGCCCATTACAAAATAATAAAAAATATTATTTATTTTTTTAAAATATTTTAATATTAATTACCAGATCTAGACAAAAAGTGTCCTGTACGGCCGTCCCAATGCATTACACTGCACATTACATGATCTTGGCAAGATTTCTTGTGATGCCAGCGTTTCGATATTTTATCACAAAAATCAACCTCTTATATTTGTTTGTTCTGGCTTTACCATTTGTTAAGGTTTTTGTCCCTTCTGTTTTGTTCCCTCAACACTCTGTTTGTAAATGGCATGTTAATTTCCTTCTTTTCTTATATGTTTCCATTGTTTTAAGTTTAACTATTTCCCTTTCGTTATTATCATATAATTTGATCGTTCTATCAGGTTAAGCCAGTTGGATCGTTATTAAAGAGTAAGATTATACCAAGTTCTTATCATCTCTGTCTCTCATCCTTCTACCTTTCTACTTGGACATGCTGGAAGCACATGGTCATTATAGCTTGCATAATTAGTTTTGATGATTTTTATTTATGAAGCGCATCTACAAATCCACCTGCATGTAAGTAAGTACGTACAGCTAATAGATTGACTTGTCTTTGGGCAGAATCCAGAAAATTTATGTAAAAAAAGTCGTTTTTTTTGTAAGAATTTCGAAGAGAGATCATTTTTCAGTATGAGAACGACAAAACTTGTCAAACATGTTCCAAAGATGAAAAGGCAAATGCTCAACTTAGTTCGGCTGATTATATAAGATAATAGATGAGTGAACATTTTATAATTCGTGTTCATGAATAAGGATGTTGGAGTTTCTAGATTCATAGCAGTAAGTCAAAATCAGATTTGTATGGCTAGTAAAATCGAAATACTTTGTATACAAGACGATCTAAGAATTTGTCATTGGGTCCGTGAAAGAGGGCGCGCTGAGGTTGAACCCGTGACCAGCCCAAATTTCTTGCTTACTTGTAGTTCAGAAATCAATTTTACAAGTTCTTTGACAATGTTATTGGCAATGTTATAATCAGATGAGTGTGATTTACAGCGTCAAGAACTGGTTATTTCATGCTTGTTTTTTTTTTTTTATAAATGTCATTTATAAACAAAACCATTTTAGAAATAGATCATTGAATTTTCAATCTTTTCAAAGTTCCACTAGAACATCCAATCCAACAAATTCAAGGATCTGTTGTTGAACCATGGAGATCAGATCTGTTGATGGTTTTTAAGAAAGAATTTTTAACTGATTTCATAATATAATTGCATTAATTTTGTTCAATTACACCCTTTCTCTTGGCAATGTCCAACTGTAACTCATTAGGAATGGGTGCAGTTGGGTTCTTAAAAACTGTGACTTGGGTGCTCACATGAGCTTCTGAGAACAACCTTTTCCATTAATCACCACTTTATCAGAGGGTCAGCAAGGTAACAGGGAGAAAAGCTACTTACTGTTCATGAAGAAGGAAGCCACTTTTTTGCCTTTTTTTTCTCCCATTTTGCAGTGGCCACTGACCAGACTTGGCCTTTTTCTTAAAAGAAAATACTATAGTAATTTTTACATAGGATCCTACTTTATGATAGCCAGATATGCTGGGGCAAATTCTTGCGGCACCGGATCATGGCTTCCTCCACCTCCGCTCGCAATGAATCCCATTGTAACAACAGCAGGGTCCCACTTTGCACCATCGCCGTGTCGGGGAAGGATCCATGATCCATTGTCACTTTCCCTGCTGCTTTAGCTGCTGCTTTTCTTGGTCTCCCCTTCCCTTTTTGTTCTCACAGTGGCTCCTGGCTTTAGGTGGTTGGGTGGTGGTGCCTCTTAGTGTGACCCGTAGAACAGGAGGGATACGATGATGGGGAGGACAGCTAAAAGTCCCAATGCCGGTCTCCTGCAGCTGCTGCTACTGCTCTTGTTTCTCGGTGCAGTTTCCCCAAAACACCATGGTACTCTCTCTCTCTCTCTCTCTGTGTGTGTGTGTGTGTGTGAGAGAGAGAGAGAGGTAAATAAGAATACAAGGAAGAAAAAGAAGTTGGTATGGTAAAGAATGAGTGGTATCTTGTTTGCTTTTTTATTCTTCTTCTTCTTCTTCTTCTTCTTCTCTCTCTCTCTCTCTCTCTCTCTCTCTCTCTCTCCTTTTTTTTTTAGTGTTATATACTCTCATTCTGGCATTGCCTACTCCGCTTCATTACTTACAATTGGTTTTTGAGTTGCTGTTGGGTAAAGGAAATGAAGTGACATAGAGTTCAGGATTGCTGCTTCATCCCGAGTGCAAAGAGCACCTCCCCTCTTTGTGTTCATTCTCGTCTTTCCCGACAATGATACCCTCTTTTTTCCTTTTGAATCTAATGGTTGATGGTGGTTCTCCTAGTTCAGGATAATAGGACTAATAGAAGTACTGACTTGTTGGTCACAGCAATATCCTGCCCTTTCTCACATTTTCATCCGATTTAAGATGATGAAACCGAACACCTTCTCTGCGTCATATTTTGTTCGTATGCCGATGATGAATCATTGTCTGCCATTTTAGGTCCTAGACATAATACAAACTAGTTATAAGATGGGGCATGTTTCTTCCTCTCTTTTCCCTCTTATGCGAACGGCAATGGACGGCATTCTACTACATATCAGAGAAGCTTGCTCATTTATCTGTTCATGAAATAAGTATATGTGATATCCATTATCCACATCGATCCAATGTTCCTGCAGTATAAATGCCTTGAAAGGAAAAACCTGTCGTTTCCACTCTGGATTTGATTTTTGACTATTATTACACCTGGTAGATATACTGGCTTGTTGATCATCGTAGGGCTCACTTTCCTGTTGCTTGGGTGGCTGGAAGGAGGGCCCTTGTAAATACGTGATTATGATGTCAATTGATAAAATTGAAGCTCGCTATCTCTACCTTTCAAGTTATTGCTGTAATGGGATGCTGCCATGCTGGTAGTTTCTTTTTTCAAGTAGTCCAGTCCACCTTTTAGGGTTAACAGACCAAATAACGGTCGGATGTCAAACATAGGTTCTAATTCTATATAGCTGCTAATTGCAAAGGCAGCTATTCTTGCCCGTCCTTTACTCTTGGAGAATGAAGAATTCATAATTGAAGAATTCATAATTTCTTGAAGAGAAGTGGTGTATAAGAGAATTTGTGAGCTAGTTTTTTTTTTGTCAAATAATCATATAAAAACTGGTTTTTGAGTAACTCACTAGAGTTTTATTGGACTTGGACTTGATTTTATTAGCAACGAACAACTAACCTTCCAGATATCTACCTTTCGCTTAGATACTTTATGTCATCTGTCATCATATGGTTTGACTGGGGCAGATCCACATGGTGCCATCTTGACCTGGATCCACCCCTTTTAGTTTCTCCTTTCCAGCAACTCTTCCTTACCTCACCCATGACATGACTCTTTGGTGGGGCAATGACTATCTGAGTTGGGCCTGGCTGTTTAACCTAATAACTCACCAGAAATGCCCGACTGTTCTGGAGCCATTGATGATTACCTGATTTTACCTTGGAACTCGTGTTTCATGTTGGTGGTGTCTGAGTTTTGGCGAGATGATGCTGAAATTAGCATGCATTCAAGAGATACATATTATTGACTAGTTGATTTTATTCTTGGTTTGGTCCGATGCTGCAAAAACACCTGTCTGTGTGTTTCTATGTGCATGAAACCACACAAATATCTATCGTCGTAAAACATCATTAGGACCAAAACTTAACTACCTTTTTCTGGTGGCAACTTTATTAGTGGCGCATTCCACCCAGACATACATTTATTAGCTATAGTAAAATGTCAGACTTGGTTCTGGAGTTTGTGTTAGAATTGTACAGAAGCTGTGGAATGGCTACATCACTGCTCAAATGGCCTGAATAACTAATAGTAATGAATTTGACATTTGTTGGATTGTTTTGTCAGACGCAAATGCTTGGTCATATGCTTTTTTAATCCATGTGATCATTGATTGATGCATATAGATTCATGGCTATGGCATTTTTGGTTCCCAATTGGAACATGGACCATGATAGCTTGAGCAGTAATAAGTTATGGAGGAACCTAGTCACCTAATTTTTCACTCACTTTGGTTGGATATAATTATTTGATTGATTAAATTGACATGAGAAATCACCCATCTAAGAAGCAAACATAAAATTCAAATCTATGTGGCAAGCACTGCTTGCTCCAGTTTTACATTGGAAAAGTTACATTGATTTCACACGTTACCAAGATATTACAAAATTTAGTTGGGACATTTACTGAAATCAAACAATGTTATTGATATTGCATTTGAAGATTATATTCTGCAGCCATAGACTCCTATTTTATCCTTTCCTCTTTCTTGCTCTATTTGCAGATCCCTGTCTTTGTTTCTTTTTCTCTTAACTTCAATAAGTAATTCCTTTCCCTTAGGGCCTGCAGTTTCTTTGTTATCATCTTACACATCATGTGCTTTTGCTTTTCAGGAAATCCTGCTAATGAGATTGTTGAAATAATTAATGCCAACCGCACATCCAACAAGTTACCAATACTGAATAACAATCCTGGTCTGGGTTGCATGGCCTTACAGTATATAATGGAATGTGGAGGAAACTGCAGTAGGAACAACACCTCAAGCTGTACACCCCCTGAGGTTGACATTACCGAGGTCTTTGCTCCCAATTGTGGTGTAGAGCTACCAACTATCGACATCATATCTGGTCGCCTAGTTGGATGTAATTGGAATTATCTTGACCCGTTGGAAGCATATGCTGCTGTCCTGGTTCCAGACAACAAGACACTCTCTATTTTATATCAGAAGAATCACACTGAAGTTGGGGTTGGACTTGGTAGAACAGGTAATAAAAAGCCATTCTTTTGGTGTATCCTATTCAGCAGCGGGCCATCCAATTCCACATTTGTCGTTGATAGTAAAGAAATGGTCAAGCAGAAGCATGGGTGCTTTAGCGGGATTGGTAGCACCTGTAATTCTAGTTCCAAACTTTCTTCTATGTCTGGCTTATCTAGTTGTCTTCTTCTTGTATTTATTTATTTTTGTTCCTTGTGTTTTAACATTTAAAATAGTCATCAAAGTGTGTTTACTGTTAAAAAATGTTCAATCATGTTCCTTGAAATTTTGTTCAATCATCTTGCAAATACTTCTAGTTCTGCTGATACACATCGATGGGCTTTTAGTCCTTGAATACCTCCACTTGGCTATTAAAGAGAAACAGGATATAGAAATCTCTGAAACAATTGACAGTAACTTCGATAATATATTTATACAAGTTATGGCTCTACATTGTCTCATCGACCATCGTTCTTTAATTATTTTAATTCCTGAAACTTTATTTTCTATTATACTCTTTTGTACAGATCTCCGGTTGTCCCTCAAAAATAAAATTACTCTTGTCTATCTTATATGAGAGAACTTCAACGATAATGGGCTGTCATCTTCTTTCAGTTTTTTTGATGCTTGTGGGGGTACAAACACCTTCCAGAACCGCAATGTCTCGTCTGCGCTTGCTGAGACAACAGTGGTTCCATCTGGGCTCTGTGATAGGTAGAGAACTCTGGAAGTGTGTCCTTTCAGTTCCCCCAATTTGGTCATGGAAGGGTATCTCCACAAGGAAAGCTGGTTTTGGCTGTATCCATGACTGCTTAGAATCTCCTTCTGGTGCCTGTTCCACTCCAATGCACATACCTGTTTTGGCATTAACTATTTCATCATTTTCGTTTTTTATGTAATTGACTCAGCCAAGTATATTCAGCAGCATCCTTCCACAGAAATTAACCTTGCTGTAGTGATGCTTATCTAACACATGCAAAGTTCTAGTGATTTCCAATTTACAAATCCTAGATTGTTATAACTTATATCAGTATATTAGCTCCTTTGCAGCAGTCCAATGGTTTGTGTGCATGCATGGTCCAACAAATCGCCTAAAAAAAGAACCTAGGTAGAGAGTCTAGAGACATACCTGGGATTGAGTATCTGTACTGGAAATACATTGGCCTGTTTGAGTATTCCACATCTTAATACATCGATCTGCTGTTCCTCCTCCTGATGCCAATATATTGGACTGATAGGGGCACCATGCTATTGCCTTGACGGCTGCTCGGTGCTCTGTTAAACGATGCAGGTATCCTTGTGACGATGATGCCATGACAGAAGCATCCCATATGTGAAGGAGATTGTCATTGCCTCCACTTGCTAACTGATTGCCACTCCCTGACCATCTTAACCCGCACACCTCTTGGGCATGTGCACGTAGACGTGATACAACATTGCTTCTTGATCTCACTGTCAACCGTTCATGTTAGACCACAAAAATAATCAAGCAGTATAAAGCTAATGCAACGAGATAGATTAACACACCGTCACGGTTGATGATGGTGCTGTCGCCACTGCCGGATGTCAATACAGAACCGTTCCATGCTAGACATCCCACTCGCTTCATGTGTCCAGAGAGGCTTCTTATCTGTGGGAAACCAATCACACAATCTTGATCTCCAAAAATGGTCGAAACAGCCATTCGTAGTCGAGAAAGCGAAACCACTTACCTTGCGCTGTGCTTTACAATCCCATATCTGGATATCAGAATTGCTGGTTCCAACAGCTATCGTGTTCCCATCTCCAGTCCAAGCAACACTACTGAGATAGTGGTCCTCCTCAACTTCCATGAGCACTCGCACCTTCCCAGTATCTGCACTCCACAGATACAACGTGGATCCAAGAGCAACTGCTAGTACATTATTGGACCCCCAGTCCAGGACATTCAAATAGTAATCGTCCATTAGGTTTGGTGCATCAAGTATCCGATCAGACGACTGGTTAGAAAAGAAATGGCATTAGATCGTTCACTAAATTAGGCACATAAAATCTGCAATCCGGTATCTTCCACTGTATATGCCTTTTTTGCCACGTTAAGCCAAAATTCTTATTCGCTGTACACCTCGTGCTATCAATTACTTATGTCATATCTTACAAGTCCATGGCACGGTGAACAATAATGGGACCTGTAAAACCTTTTTCGTTAATTATTACTAGTCCTGGTTCGAGAACCGGTTGTGGTGTTTATTGGAAGTGAGGACGACACCGACCCGGAGGAGCTGTTTTATCTGGGGGTCTCTCTGATTAGGTTATGATTCAGACAATGGTTAGTCTACTTGAGGTCTAAAAACTGGCTTCATACTAGGTTTTTAATATCATCCAAATGCTGTCTTAAATATGTGAAAAGCCTCGTCACATTTTGTAGATAATATGAAACTGCGACATTTTAGGACACCATTAGGAACAAGTACCACAATACGTAAAACCGTAAAGGTCTCACATCCACAACACAGGCACACCTTTTATCTTCCAAATTTATTTTAATGTACTTTTTTTTTCCGGAGAAAAGATAAAAATTACAGAAGTGCTCGAGTTCTAAAAATTTCCACAGTGACAACAACAGTTGTTTGGCTTTGTCATCTTTCTTACTAGAATTAAAAAATTAGTAACCCAGTTACTTTATAACGCTACCTGGTCATTTACGCAATAGAATAGCTGACTTTAGTCCGCGCAAATGCCTAAGGCTTATAAAGGGATTGGTGGGTAACTGATCAGAACTAATTAACTTATCCAAGATTTTACGGAAGTCGGAAAATCCAATTCAGAAAACTGGGACACCAACTTAGAAGAGGACCTAAGTTAATTCAAATTCACGTAATCGTCAACAATAAAACTAAACGTACTTGTCATTTCTAAGAATACAGAAACTTAGAAGTCATGATCAGATGTAGATTTTGTACTATTCCAACATGAAAGCAAGGAGGACATATGTGTTAAAGCGGTTCCGTTTGCCACACGTCAAGCTTGAAATATTTTCTTAAAAGTCAAAAAGTATCATGTCATGAGGCGACAAGTTTGTTGCATTATAATTATTAAAAAGAATTATAGCTGTCCATTTCCCAAGCACTAGAACTTACCGCATGTTCCAACAATCATGTTCCACTGACCTAAATAACGCCTACGAGGTCTAAACTTTATTAAAATGATGTCTGCAAATCAATCTTGCGACTTCAAGAGGACCAACTTCTTTCCCTTCAATTAAAAATTCACAGACTCTAATACCTTTAAACATTATGAATTTATTGGAAAAAAAAAAAACTGGCTATCTCCCATGTAGACAGTCCCCTGCTCAAGCCTTGCTCTTATTAGTTATTACCGTTTTCAGCTTCATAAATACTTAAGAATACCAATTTCATATAAAACAAATTAGAGCAAAAAGATAGGGTTGAGTTTAGCCAAACCTTCGGTAAGCAACGGACGCTCCTAGACGAAGGCGGAGATTCGTCCTCATGACGCATCTCGTCGATAAAACGCGTTCTCTTCTTCATCGATCCTGTGCTTGGCTGAAATCTGAGCATTCTGTACGGTTTCCCGTCAGAATCTGTCAAAAAAACGTCTTCAAGCATTTTCTGGTAGAGTTCCTGTTCAAAAAAGATTAAATTGCCGCTTAAAGAGATGATCTTTTACTACCCAAATGGCGTGTCCATTTGAATTCATACAAATAAACAAACACCTGGATGGAAGTACCTTGGGTGTTGAGGATGCTGGTGATATGGGTGGGGAGGGACCCTTTTTCCCTGTTGTACTTAACAGAGACTGCGCAAATCCTATATTCATGGGGCTCCTTGAAGGTATGAACCGATCCGCCTGTCAAATATTTCTTGTTTAATAGGAAAGGAGGGAAAAACATAAAAATAAACCTGGACGAAATGTTTTTCTTATCCTAAAAGCCTATCTCTCCCAAACTTTTTTTTAAAATTAAGTTCCGTCTACATCAGAATGCATCAGCTAATATGTGTCGCATCTGCCTCTTGTCGACACAAGATAGGGCCGGTCCTGGTTTTCCATTTTTATTTTTTAATCAATTTAAAATGTTTTAAATTAATTCCAAATTCAGAAAATGCAAAAGGCAAGTAGATTGGCCGACAGGTCAAAATTTGATTATATTTACCCCTTATTGCTTGCTCACCACCGACGGCAGTAAAATAATTTTCTTACCAACAAATGTAAAGATAGCAATTCTAAAATGTAAATCCTCAATGCCATTATAAAAATGAAATTGCTAACTAAATATTGAAGTTGTCTTATGTTTACAGGCATACAAGCAGAGTTGTAAATAATTTTGATAAATAACGACACATCTATCGCCGATTAAAGTGAAAAAGTAACTTGATGAGAGTTACATGAAATGTGAGATTCGATTTAATAGGTTAAATATTTTGTTTTTGTTAAAAGCATCCTGAAAATCAAATGAGAGGTTATCAGCTAGCGCAGCAACTACTAATGATGCCTAATTATATTTTCTAACTTACCGTAATTATTTATGTGGAATAAAGAAACAAATTTAATTCCCTCTGCGTGGGAAGAGCAGCGGACTTCATGTTTTCCCTTGAGCAAGCAAATTTTCATATGAAAACGCTTCCTTCCGGACGGCACCTGGGTCAAATTCCTTGTAAATCAAACAATTCATGCTTCTATCTAAGCGGAAGGGGGGCGAAAACATGAAATGGGGTTGAATTGGCTACGTGCAACTCCACCCGTTTGAGCAAGAAGCCAACGAAATGATCTCAATTGTTCATCCAGATCGTCGGGTTACTCATCTGGTCAGTATCGAATCGTCAGATTCAACAAGAACAATTGTTTAAGCGCTCTGTCAATCCAATTCGCTTATCTTCTCGCTAAAAGATCTCGCAATCATCTCCCTATATCAGAGAGCCCAAAACTGCTAAAAAGATCTCTGCGGAACCATGAAAACGACACGGAATCTCGACGCGAAAATATCGGACAAGAATTCAAAGATTCTTAAACCAGATCGGAAAACCTCACCGCTTAGAATTAACCAAACCGGAAACCGATCGAAGAAAGACTCACCTGCTCGGTGCGATTGGACGGACTGTCCGGAAACAGGGAGCGGAGATACGAATCCCATCCTATCATGGTCGCCTTTCCGTCCCTCTGCTTCTCCCCTTTCCGTCCGATTCCACGAGCAGGGGCCTCCTTCGTGCCAGCCAAGCCCTCCCACCGGTACGAACGAAAGCGCTCTCGCCGGAACCAACACGGCGACCGAATTCCGGTGGCCGGAAACAGTGGTGGTGCGTCTTCCCTCAGGAGGAGAACGAAGAAGAAGACATCACGATTCCTCCAGCCTTTAGCTTGAGGAGGTGGCGCCAAGAGTCGTGATCTTTGAATCCGGTCAAGGGCGGGATAAGAAGCCTCCTTTTCGTCCTCGAATAGAAAAACAGGGCCAATTCAGGAATTCCGCCTGTTCAATTCTTTTCCAAAAAACCGCACACTTTAGAAAACATTCGCAAAAAGCGTGCTCAATCCGCGGTCGGCTCTACCTATTTAGCACCAGAGCTCTCAGAATACTTCCACCTTTCCTTCCCTAAGGACCGTTCATCTTCGAGATGGACGGCCGGAAAAATTCTTTCGAAAAGTTGGGAACGTAATAAAATCTTCGAAAAATACATTTATGGGCGCATTTCCAAATCTTGTGACACTCCCTCCTTTTCGATATCCGAATGGAGCAACTAAAATTCAAATGGAGAACCAAATATAAGCAAAGTTAGGTGAAAATAAAAGACCATATTGGAAAGCAATAAAAATATAAAAGAGGAGAAGCATCATATAATATGGGCCGGTTTTCCCATAATAGGACGGCACAACATTACAACTCAGAACCGATTTTCCCACTTTGAGAGATTTGGTTTTTGAAATTTGATTTGAGAAATGAAAGCAATTGATACCAGAAAGATTGCTTGGAGTTCAAATATTTATGAGAAGATATCGTATTTGGGGCAATGCTATGGTTCGGGTCCGGGCCGGGTCAATACAACGGCATCGGGTTTTGGATCCGGGTCTGTGAATTTTTGTGGTTCTTTTATTTTGCTTTTCCGAGCTCATGTCCTTTCAGGAACTGCTTCGACAAGAACTTTTTACATGGACGATGCTCCTGCCGTGGCCCATTTGACGTCTCATCCGGATGCGTTTTAAGTACATAATATATTATGTAGATAAACTGAAGTCTGTCGATTGTTCAATGGTTAAATATTTAAAAAGTGAAAAACAGAACCCCCGCCAGCCATCTTTATGTTTTACATCGTTGGTAGTGTTTTTACTGCTTGATGCTTTCAGTGATTGTTTTGAAAGATTATGTCATTTGACAATGTCCAGCAGCCAATTGATTTAATCTTCAATCCTATAATATATATATATATACACACACACACAAAATATAGTTGTTGAATATTTTTTTTTTAAATCATCTCTAAAAAGATCATAAATTGTCGCTAAAACTACTATAAACCATGGTCAATACCAATTCACTGACGGTTAAATTTTTATATTTTAATCATGTGACAAACAATATCTTGCATACATAAGTGTTATATATATATATATATAGTTACTCAGAGGAAAAGAGGCAAATAATTTCACATTATTTGAAGATAAAATGAGAACTTGCTCCACATGTAATTTTCTTGAGTTGTGAACGTTTCCTAAACGACGCTATCTAGAAGTTGTGGACGAAAGCAGGCCTACATGTTGAAACCTGCCAATTTCCCATTTTTTGTCCTTATGAAGGGGTGTCCTTCCAAACACACAAGACTTAAGCTTTAACTTCCTCTGGGTAAACATTTAGGTGGTGTTTGGATGATACTTTCAAAACTTGGCTTTCGTAAAACCTGGTTTCGTTAAAACTTGTTTTTAAAACCTGGTTTGCTTGTTTGCATGACAAGGTAAAAACCAGGTCTTCACTTTTCCAAACCTGGTTTGTGTTTGGATGGCAAAAAATGAGTTTTTGAAGATATTTGTAAAAAAAAAAAACAGTTCATATAGTAATGTTATAGCTATAACATTTAAGAGCATTCTCAAATGTAAATTTCATTATCTACAGTCTTAATAAATTGGGCAGCCCTATACACTATGTCTTCTTGTCTCATCAAAACCAAGTTCTAGGTGAAAAAATCTAGGGAGGGTCCAAGTTTTTCATCACCATATTAAAACTCAGTTTTATGTAAATTTTCATAAATTCTATGTAATTCATTATTTATATATTAAACTGCAACATCATTAGCTTATTCATAAATTGGTGACCCTCAATCATTTTACCGCATATTTGAGAAGTATTAATTTTTCGAATTAGAGCTCTTTGGGCAAAAAATTCTAACTCTACCAGTGACATATTGTAGAGTTACTTACCATAGCATTTGAATGTGAATCTTTCAAATATAAAGCGCCGTGCCACCCAATTGTAGCAAGTATGTTGGCGTTTCTTACCGACACTTTATTTACATTTGGCCTCATTGTAAAGAAGCTAACTGGCATACCTCCCATGGAAAGTTCTCCACTTCGTCTCTTATCTTAATTCGCGTGCCCCCTTCCAAGTTTTGTCTCCTTCCCTCATTGCTGGAAAAAAAACACGAAAAAGTTCACTTGGAAAGTTCAATTATATATTCGTTATATGTGTGCATGTAGTTTCACCTTTGATTCTTGCATAAATTACGTACATTTATTGGTTATATTGTATACTAAGGGATCTAAGGCTAAAATATTCTTGGTAAAAAGAAAAATAAGCAATCTAAGTGTATTTTCTATAAGACAAGAATACTTCGAAAAGATAAATATTTTTTGTTATTTAATGTGTCAATCCCAATCTTGTAAGTTATATCTGACAATTGAAAATCCATTTTTGCTAGATTTATCATTTACTACTCTAATGTTGGTTGACCGAGTCAAAAATCTTAAATGTTTGATTCAGGAAGAGCCAAAGGCTGCATAATTCTTTTTAAATTAAGTGTAAATTTTAAAAAATTTTACATAAAAATTTTAAAGAATGATATTTTCACGTTCAAAATCTAGAAACTTTAATTCTCCTCATAAAAAAATTTCTACATCAAAAACTTTTTAGCTACAACCACCCCTGGTTTGATATTAAATGAATCGATTGAACCGCTCTGTATCGTTGTAATCTTCGTCGGACAGAGAGAGAAAGAGAGTCAAGAGAGGTTTTGCCATGGCGGAGACACCACGTATGATCATCTTCCCGTTCATGGCACAAGGCCACGCCCTCCCACTGCTCGACCTCGCCAAGATGCTGTCCTACCAGGGCATCAAGATCACCATTTTCACCACCCCGGCCAACTCCAACTTCATCCTCCACAATCTCTCTCAAACGCCAAACGTTGAGCTCGAGGTACTGGAGTTCCCACATTCTCAGGATCTGCCTCCTCATTGCGAGAACACCCACCAGCTCCCCTCCATGGACCTCTTCCTCCCTTTCCTTCTCGCCACCAAACGCCTTCAACAGCCCTTCGATCTGTCCCTACAGAAGATGGTCGACTCTGGCGACGTCGCCGCCGCCGCCGCCGTTCGCCCCCTCTGCATCATCTCCGACTTCTTCCTCCCCTGGACCCTCGACTCCGCGTCCAAGTTCGACATCCCCAGATTGGTGTTCCAGGGGATGAGTGCCTACGCCAGCTCCGTCTTGAGGGCGCTTGCTTCGCTCCAGCCTCTTACGAATGCCCTCTTGGACTCGGAGGTCTTCGAGGTTCCGGGGTTACCCACCAAGGTCCTGCTCACCAAAGCCGAGATGCCTAAGATATCGACTGATCCTGATCTTGACTGTAGCGGTCCGCTGCCCGAGCTCATCTACGAATGTTACCGAGCAGAGCTGCAGAGCCACGGCGCCATACTCAACACCTTCCTGGAGCTGGAGCCGCTCTACGTCGCCCACGTGCTGTCCTGTTACTACCGGCAGGGCTGGTGCCTCGGCCCCCTTTTCTTATTCGACGAGGTGGCGGAAGGGAGACGGGGTGCTGAAAGTCCCCACGTCCGAAGTACGTGCTCGAGTTGGCTGGACGGCCATGCGGATCGGCCGGGATCGGTGATCTACGCCTCCTTCGGGACGCAAGCACCGGTTTCCGACAGCCAGCAGACGGAGATCGCGTGCGGGCTGGAGGCCAGCGGCTGCCCGTTTGTGCTCGTAGTCAGGTCGAAAACGTGGTTGGCGCCCGAGGGGCTCGAGGAGCGCCTGGCCGGCAGGGGGCTGGTATTGAGAGAGTGGACTCCGCAGTGGCTGATACTGTCCCATCCGGCCGTCGGCGGTTTCTTGACGCACTGCGGCTGGAACTCGGTCTTAGAGAGCCTCTCGGCCGGGGTTCCCATGTTGACTTGGCCCATAATTGCCGACCAAACTGCGAACCAGAAGATGGTGGTGGACGAACTGGGCGCCGGAATCCTGACGGTGGCTCCCATCGAACGGGTGCGCGTGGGCGTGGTGGAGCGGGAGACGGTGAGGGGAAGAGTGGTGGAACTGATGCTGGGGGAAGAGGGTCGACGTGCGCGGGCCAGGGCAATGGAGATCGGCTGCGCGGCGAAGAGAGCTGTGGGACCGAGCGGGTCCTCTCGAACTAGCCTGAGATCCATGATCGGCCATCTACGCAGGTGGCCGGAGCTTCCGTACAATTCCGACGGTAATGAACGTGCAGTTTAACATGTTTAAATGACTAGTGTCATGCAATAATATGCAAAGTATATATATATATATATATATATATATATGTCGAGTCTTTGCTATAATAGTGTAACATAGGCTATATGTATCGCTGACAATCCTAAATGGGATGAGTTTTAGCATTAAGTCCTCCAAGGCTATTTTGGCCAATTTTGATCGCTTGGCTAACTCAAGAAGATTTTACCTTGGAATTATATTTGCTGTTTGACAGCCAAAGCCCAATCCACTACACCAACCATTTTCACTTGATTGGCGGAGACTTTGGGTGAAGTTAGATCGTAACGGTCAAACTATGAGGTCAAAACATAATTTTTCAATTTTTTTATAAAGTTTAAATTAAATTCAAAACTTTTGATTTTCTTTAATCAAAGGAGCCATGGCCTGCTGCCGGCCCCCATGCCTTTGCCCCTAGCGGCATGATTCATACCAATTTAGTGATTGTTTTCTAGTGATAAAATTTTTAAATTTTAATCATATGATAATATCTTGCATACGTTTTATATATATATATATGATTTTATGCTATAAAACGTCGTTAAAGTAGATGCTAATAGAAAAAGAGTAAACTAATTTCACATTTTTTGAAGATAAAACCAGAGCTTCCCTCCGCATCTAATTTTCTTGAGTTGTGAGCATTTTCTATACATGGTTACTTATAATTGTGGAAGGAAGCAGACCTAAGGGCGTGGTAGGGATGCTTGGGCCTAGGGGTGAACACAGGCCGAGTCAAGCCTGAGTTCAGTCAGCTCTAGCTCAGCTCGACTAATGAAACTTCGAACTCGAGAATAGATCGACGGAAGCAGTTCGAGCTCGACTCGGCAGTTACGTGTTGAACTCGAGCTCGACACGATTAAGGGTCGAGAAACTCGTTTGAATAGAATTGATATTCATCGTTACATGTTGAGCTTGAGTTCGAGTTCAACTAAAATTCGACAGACTTGTTTGAATAGAATTGATATTCATCGTTAAGTGTTGAGCATGAGCTCTATTCGATTAAGGCTCGAGTTCGATTTGGCAGTTATGTGTTGAGCTCGAACTCAACTCAATTATTTGAATGAGTCGACTCATGAACTCAAGCTCAACTTGTTAAGCAAGTGACTCAACTCAAACTTGTTCACGAACCCAGCTTTAACGAATTAGTTGTTCACCCCTACTTGGGCCTCAACTTTGCAAGTTCAACCAGGGGTATTCTGATACATTTTGAGAAAAACAAGGGGTATTTCAGCTATTTTACAAAATTTTTTGTCTCTATATATAGAAGGGTCTTGTTTAGAAGACTTAAGCTATTGGCAAGCCCCAATATATAACTTCATCAAGTGACCATTTAAAAAATGCACTACTGCATAACATTGGGTAACAACATTGATTGTTGTAGCATTGGGATTTTGGCCATGGTGAGCTAAGCTTTTTTTTTTATATAGAGAACTAAGAATATAGTTAACAAACTTTCAGTTGGCCATGAAGCAGTAATTTGAGTCTCGTGAGGCTGTCCTATATAACTAGACATAGCCAAGTTCAACCATTAATTTAAGTTTTCATATAGTAGAATACATGAGACATATGCCCCATGAAAACTCTACCTATCTATGCCCCCACATACATATATGTTTTGGGCAATGTTATATGCAGGCATGTGTGGACAATTTTTCATAAATTTAATGAGATTTATTATTTATATTATAGTCATAAATAACGTCTCGGAATTTTAAATGGCGAGGTTTTTCTCGGGTATAATACGGCGAGCTTAAAAAACCAAGAAAAATACGGTAAATTTTAAAAAAAATAAAAAAACTAAAAATGGAGAAAAAATAAAATAAGTGAAAAACTACTAACACAAACATCAAAAGATAAGTAGATTTGCAACAAATTAAAAAAAAAACTGTTTGACATTAAAAAAACTAAAAAATGAAAAAACTGAAAAAAACACTTTTAAATGTTTTTTAAAAAAACATGTTTTTTTTTAATTTTAAATGGCTAGTTAATTTATCTTGTTTTTTTTTCAAAAAAAATGCATTTGCTGTGATAATGATTTATATATCAAATTGCCACATAATGTTCATAGCAATAAAAATTGTTTGATATAAGTGGATGAAGTCATTGTCACTAGCGGCACCACTCATTATGTTCAAAACATAATCAAACATCTCGGGCCACACTTTCCAATCCAAAACTTATGGTCTCTTTATCATTAATTATGTTCTTGGAATAGAGATAAGAGGATGTGCTTTTGATGTCACAATGAAATTACATCAAAGATATCTTGGAAAAAGCTTAGATGACTAACACCTTTTGCTAGATGTGAAGAAACTCAACTTACTGATGCTAATTTATACCGGAGTTTGGTAGGGGCATTTCAATATGGTACATTAATAAGACCCGATATTGCCTTCACAGCCAATAAGGCTTGTCAGTTTAAGCATGAACCCATTAATCTTCATTGAGCATATGTCAAACATATTATTTGCTATCTTCAAGTCACCATAATTTTAGACTCAAATTTGGCAACCGTTTAAATTGGGCACTTGAAATTTATGCAGATGCAGATTGGGCGGGATGCCGTGATGATCGGCGATCTACTGATGCATACTAATCTAGACAAACCAAATTTTGAAATCAATTACTCCTATTTGATAATTTAATTGTTATACTCTGGTAAGACTTAGATCTATCTCTTTCTTTATATACATAACGAATTGGACTATTATATGACACTCTCTTTCATCCTTTACCCATAAGGCTGCACAACAAGTCGAGCTAGGTTGAGCTTGATTCAAATTCACTAGCCAAAGCCTGAGTCACGCTTAGCTCGTTTGTAAACGAGTCGAGCTCGAGTTCGAATGTATGCTCTACATGTTAATCGAGTTGAGTTTGAATGGTAAGAGCTTGACTCAGCTCTACTCTCAAAATTTGTAGCGACTAAACCGCGCCTGAGCCAGTTTTTTCGAGCCCCAAGCCTAAGCCCAATCGGGTATTCAGCTGATTCAGTAGACAATAAGCTAAAAGCATTAAAAAATACTCTAAAAAATAAGAAATATATAAAAATTAATTAAAAAAATTTTAAAAACTGGATGTGAAGCGACCGATTCGATTTGAAGGCCGATTCTGACAACGTCGCTTTAAACAGACTTCTCAGCACCATCATGAGAGAAGTGCGGCACTACTCGCGACAATCAATCCTCCCTTTGACTTGAGCTGATGGTGGGGAATGGGCTCTTTAATATTTTTTGTCCCTTACAACTTGTCTCTACTTTCCTGGCTGTTTTGGACAGTATATATTGTCCGCATGCCGGGTCGTTTAGCTGGGTATCCAATGTTGGGAAAATTCGATATCAGCTTTTTTAAAAAGGTACTATAATAATTTTTTTTTTTAAATAATATATCGGCCTTCATTGGCCATTATCCATATCAAGTTTTTTTAAAAGGTATGATAACAATTTATTTTTTTTGAATAATATATCGGCCCTCGTTGCATTGGCCATTATTCAGCGAATGAGCTACGAGTTTTTCCTTCTTTTTTTTTCATTTGAAAATTCATGAATGTATAATTTTTTAAATATTAAATAGAACAAACATGTGTTTAAATTTTCAATCCCCATAATGGTGGTAGTTATTGTTTCTATATCAAACATGATCTAGAAAGTCGTTTGTTGGTAGGCACGCAGTGTTCCATCACATCAATTTAGGAAAAACGGCAAAAAACTTCCTAAGGTTCTGCCTAGAACTTACTATCCTATGTTTGCATCAGCTCACTGCATGACAGAGGACAGACTATTAAGGATCAAACAACTCTTAAGATCGGCCCTGCCCCATAAGAAGTCAGGGCCAGCTGACACCCAAAATTCAGACTCGATTAAATTATAAAATATATATTTTAATATAAAAATATATAAATATTAAGAACGGTAATAAAATATTATAATTATGTATCAAAAATAATATAATATATATTAAAAACTGCTATCGGGCCCACTCAAGCCAGCCCAGTGTCTTTTTTTTTGCCCGAGTCAGGTAGGGTACGGGGTACTGCCGGCGGCCCGGTCCAGTACCCAGACTTATCCTTAAGTGCGACTCACTCAACACAAGCGGTCTGTGCCATGCATGGAGAGGATTCAGGAAAAGCAGGCACTGTTGTTCTTCCGGAATGCAGGAACAAATTGTTCTCTCCATCATTCCCTTTAAATCTCTGTCAAACAATGTGTTTTAAATGATATCAAATGCACCTCTTTTAGGGGTTGTTTGACATTAAAGACATTTTGTAAATGTTTTATAAGATCTACGAAAACTATTGTTTGATAAACCTAATTCAATTTTTGAGATACATTCAGAGACACTCCCAAAATGTATACCAAACTAACCTTTAAAGTGCACTTTCCTACCTTTTTTGCACTTGCCCTTAGCTCTTTTAAAGTGCACTTTCCTACCTTTTTTGCACTTGCCCTTAGCTTTATTGTTGATTGAACTTGAAACCAATTTCATCTTATTGTTTTTTTTTTTAATTTTGACTGTGAATATTATAAAATTGTGCCTCTAGGACTTTCTACAAACCGCCGACCCTACCAATGCACCAAGATGCGGAGGAGAATCCCAATGCTGAGTGAGAGCGACCCCTTTATGATTTTTGTTCTACCCCCAGAGTCCAAAACTGCATTGGCGCCTCTAAGACTTTCTACAGACCGCCGACCCTACCAATGCGCCAAGACCCCTAGGGCAAGAGCTGCTTATAAAATTTGCACGGCATGCATTTTGCCATTTGTCAATTCAAACATAAGAAGGCAAAAGGTAAAGAGGATAGTTACAAGTGTAATCATTGTGACCGCCCAACCCGATGGATGGATAATGTGGTCTAGGCTCGTTTTGGCCGTGAACCTGGTGGGCTCGACATGCAGAAGGTGCGTTTTTGTACAAAATTTGACTGGAAAGAAAGAGACAGAACTATTTTATTAGTTTAAATTTTTGTTTGAGGGTTCAGTCTTGCATTATTAGCCTCATATGTTCTATTTTCTTGATAAGGTAAGGTCCCTGCTTTTGCTGAAAAGTTTCAGGACGTACTCAAGAAAAAGAATTTGTTTTTTCTGAAAATTAAGAGACAGATGCGTTCCAATGTAATTGAAAGGCGACGATGAGTTGCACTGTGCCATAATTTAACTTGAAAACAGGAATTTTGGCTATGGGGTACTAGTTATAAAATTTTAAAATTTTAAGGGGCATTATGTATAAATAAAAAATACTTTGAAGTATCGATATGAAAAGAAAAGAAATATTTTTTCTTGGTCTGTATGGGTAAAATGCCCCACACAATGCTCACACCTGCCCCGCCTCTACTTGAAGTGTTTGCTTCCGCTTCACGCCTTAAGGGTGGTCGGAAAAGTGCAACGAAGGTTGTGACTTGTGTGGCCCACCGATGATAAAAGAATACCATGCGGCACGACTTCACATATTTTTATACTTACACATATGGCAAAGTAAATATTAGAAACCTTTAATGTAAAAATGAAGGAAAAATTGACAGACTGGGGTGGGCAACTGCCCACACCAGTCTATGTGCGGTTCTGCCACTGCCATGCGGACCTGTGTTCGAAAAAATAGAGACGTCTCCTTGTCAAATCCGACTAATACAAGATCTGACCTTTATATTTTATCAAATTGGATATGTATCAAATCTCAATTGAATATAGACTCTATTCGACGCACACTGAATGAGGTCAGTTGCCATGAAATCTAGATTTCTTTAGTAAATCCTGCTAAACAGTTGAATTCAGAATGATAATTAAGTGCATCCTCCATTTACATCCCCCACTGAGATGGTGTCGTATTTGACACGAGGCTATTTGACACTAGTAGAAAATTGTTAGTAGTTACTATTCAATGAAATTGCCTTAAAAATTGTGGCAGATTTATGAAACCCTGTAACATAGTGTTTCATAAATCTACTCCAAATTATGAAATAAAAAATTAAAAAATAACAATATGTTATGGATGTCGAACAACTTCCGCAATCTATAAAAAATGTATGGTAGTAACTTTTGGAGAAGAGGCTATAATAAAAAATAGTTGGCTAGCCCTATATTGGTTTTTTTTAAAGAACTACGTACAAATTCTTGAAAAATGATTTTTAATTAGCACCTTCATAATATTATAATTAAAAAAAATCACTTGCCCCATTCACAAAGTTTCTAATTCTGCCCTTTTCTTGTACCAATCTCAATACATCATAATTATGACTAGCGCTTCAATCAAACGATCATAGTTGCTCCAAGTTGACAAGTGCTTGCTACTTGAAGAAATAGAGTTAGTACTTGAAACAAGTACTAAGCACTCTAGCCAATGTCATGTTTGTGCTGCTTAAGCGCGAATTTATTCACTCACCTAAGCTTACCAAAAGGGTATTTTGGTAATCTCATATGCTAAAAAATTCCAGATTCCACTTTTGCCTTTATAAATGAAAAAATATATATTCTGTTCAGTAAGCGCTGTATTGTGATTTCTGCTACACGAATTCTGCTACACGAATACTTGGGTTTAACCCACGTACCCGTATCTGATACGCGGACACGCGTATCCGAATACAGGACACGGCTAGGACACGTAAAAAATAAATTATTGGTTTAATGTTTTTTTTTATTTTATCATTTTTTTTATCAATCCTTTCAAATACTCAGCACTTTTGTGATAAAACAAACTTTTTTATAAGAGTGAACTATTAATTTATTTTTTTTATTTTATTGTTTTTGAGAATATAAAATTTGCACTATTCACGTATCTAAAATTTTTAAAATTACCGTGTCCGTACCCATATCGTACCCGCACCCATGTGACATAGATTGTGATCATTTCCAACCAAATAACATATTCTCTCTTGTGCCATTTATATATATACATATATATATATATATATATATATAAAGGAAATAGGCATTTTCATTATCTTATCCAAAAAAAAAGAAAAACCTTTTTTGCTTTCCAGTTTCTACCCTTAGAAGAGACGAGTCTTCTTTTCATACCCAAATATAAGTTTCATCATATCGAGGCAGCAACAAAGGCAACTTTTTGTAAAGCTCATTGAAGACAAGGCTTCTTTCATACAAGTTGATCTGATTCCCGTAGAGTCATAATTTGGAAAATAAGTCCCTTGAAAGAATCTATCAAATGCTCTCTAAAAGTAATTAGGGATAGCTTTGAGGGCGAAAATCCACTTTATTTATTTATTTAAAGCATATCAAATAGTGTCATTTGAGCAATAGACCAATATGCATTCAGCCAATATGGTTGGACAATTAATGATAGAATCACCATTTATGAACCTTGAAATCCTTCAATATGGTGGGGCAATTAATGATAGAATCACCGTTTATGAATCTTGAAAGATTTCACTCGATTAAGGCTCAACAAACTCATTTGATTGCAATTGATATTTATCGTTACTTGTTGAGTTCAAGCTCAACTCGATTAAAGCTTGACAAACTCGTCTGAATAGAATTGATATTCATCGTTACGTGTTGAGCTCGAGCTCAACTCAATCAAGTCTCGACAAACTCGTAAACTCGTTTGAATATATCGACTTGATTAAGACTCTAGCTCGACTCGGCAGTTTCGTGTTGAACTTGAACACAACTCGATTATTTGAACGAGTCAACTCATGAACTCGAGCTCGACTCGTTAAGCAAATGACTCAACTCGTTCACGAGCCGAGCTTTAATGAGTCGAACTTGAGTAGCTCGACTCGTTGTTCACCTCTGGTGGCAACCTCATACCAGGGGCGAAACCATAATTTTTTTTCCATGGAGCACGAACCATGTAGTTAACAAATTTTCAATTAGGGGGCGTTTGGTTGGCAGGAAAAGCACTGTTCAACAGGAAAAAAAATTCAAATTTTTAAAACTTTTCCATTTCATCAAACATGGAAAAAAAATTTGGACCGTTGGAGATGATTCTGGAAAAATATTTCCGGAAAAATTTTTCCAGCCAGAGGGGTGGAGAAATTTTTCCAGAAATTTTTTTGTGACCGTTGGAGGAGGAAATTTTTTCTCCCTCCTCCCTCCTTCTCTTCTTCCTCCTTCTTCCTCACCATTCCCATCAAACAAAGAAATTTTTTTCTAGAAAAATAATTCCTCCATAACAAACACAAACTGGTTTTGGAAAAACAGAAAAATTTTTCCGTTTCTTCAATTCGAGAAATTTTTTTCTAGAAATTTTTTTCCAGAAACTTTTTTCTGACCATCAAACGGCCCCTTAGTGATGAGGCAATGGCCTGAGTTTTGTGGGGCTGTCCTATATAACTATAACCAACTATATTCAAATTGAACTATTAATTTAAGTTTTGAAAGGGTTAATGCCTTGGAAGATACTTAGATGGCAAGGTTGTCCAATGCCTTGGAAGATACTTAGATGGTAAGATCTAAGTACAACTGTTTGTAAAACGTTGTTGGTAGGGTGCTTTATCAAACCACTTGGAAATGGATCAACTGACTTGCAGTAACTGGGTTTGACAGCTTCAGATCTCAAATCCTTCTTTCTATGCTGTCATGAGATCTACTTCTAGACAAATAATGCATTTCAACATAGTGGAATTTCGATCCATGTTTGAATGCAAAAACCCGGATCTTTGGCCTAACTCAAATCTAGTCGGCTAAGGCAGTGTTTGATAGCTTGGGATCTCATATATGAGACTGCATTAAAAGGTGTGCATTGTAAGACCGATCTTAGTAGCGTGGATATTAAATCCACATATGTAAAAAAATGGCAGATTTAAGGTCATATGTATTTTGAGGGGAGGGGAATGTCAGACCTTAAATCTATAAATCCCATTAATTTCAGATCATTGTAGATCTCAGATCCACGATGAAACAAATACACATCAATTTTGTGAATATTGTATCACCTTAGATATTATGTCTGAGGCAATCAAACACAACCTGGTTCATGTACTTGCTAATAGCCGAAAAGAAATTTATAAACATGATAACATCGTCACATGTTTATTTCTTCATCTTTACAAATTTCAACTCATGCAAAAGAAAAAAAAAACCTTGTCAAATCTACACCAAATCTTAATTTATTAAACTTAGGTTGGAGTAAAATAAAAAAATAAGTTTCATATTTAATATCGTTATGTTACTATTTTGCATTGTCAAAGGTTGGATTTAAGATCTGTGGGCAGAGGATCTGATTTCAAGTCCACGGATCTCATTAGCAGATCCAACCCGGAAACGATGTGCGCACTTTTAAGTAGTTTGTTAGAAATCGAGGGGCAGATTGGTAATGCTGTGCTCATTCGCAGACAAGGACGTACACATGCGCCCGAATTGAAAGAAAGCGACGTTCCGATTCTCGTTGTTCTCTCGCGCCCGAAACTGGCGATGGCACGGTCGTTATATCCAGGAAAGGCGGGGGCTTTTATCCTACCTCACTGTTTATCGTGGCAATCAAGGGAGTGGGGAGAAACGGCGGGAGCGGCCATAATGAAGAGGCGAAAAGCGCAAGTTTTTTTTCCCGAATCTATCTTCACTTTATGACAATTGACAAACTCATGCCTGTGTTATGTTGATTGACAAATTCATGCTTGACATGATGGCGCCTACGCTTTTGGGCTTTTAACACAAAATTTATCCCTTGGTTGCCTTAAGTAAGGTTGGTTCTCAGCAAAAAATGAGTATGATATTGCATAAATGCTTGCATGATATGCTTTCCAGTAATATCATTCAATATCATTCGGATTCATTATGATAGTATGAAAAAAAATCATTGACACGTTAATGATCAGTTAGAATATTTTGTGAGTGTTTTATAAATGTATTCTAAAAATTAAATTAGATTTATAAAACATTAAAATTAAATGTTTACGATCTACCTCAGCTAAATTCGTTAAATATTCATTTTACTTGCCAAACAATAATGAGCAAGTACAATGTAAAATAGGAAGTGATTATAAATAATGGCCAGACAAGGCTGAATATGTCAAAAGACTGTTAAAATAAGGACAATCACGTAAAATAAAAAATGCCATTTGGACTCCCGTCGCTGACCCCTCCCGTCTTTTCTTTCCTTTACCTTGCCCTTTATAACAGTAAACGGAAGAAGCACCCACAGAGAGAGAGCGAATTCCAGGGACTCGATCTGTGCAGTGCTCTCCGATCTTCGCTTAGTCCGGTTCGCCGATTCACCATCCGGAACTCTCAAGGATTGATAGTCGTAGGGTTTTTGGTGGTGGAGGACTCTGGAGTGCTTTTGGTGGGTTTTCTATTTCGTGATGCTGGATATTGAAGTTTGATGCTTGTTTGTGCTTGTTATTGGAAGAAAAAAGTGGATTTCGTCTAACTCGATAAGGTAGACTGGTTCATCATCCCGTACTCTCATGGACAGTGGAGTTCCTGACAGTTTCTATCCGTTGTTTAGCTTTCGTTTCCTGATGCTGTTTATTGATGCTAGACGATTCTTTCTGGCCGTTTCGGCTTTCTTTTATTCTTGATGCTGTTTATTGATGCTGGATGATTCTTTCTACTGGGCGCTTCTTTTAATTGTCTTAAAATTGATCACCGGGTGGATCGCATTTTCCTTGTGGATGAATCTGGTTTCAACTCTAGTTGCATGGATGGTGATTGGTGGTGACTCTTACTTTCTCTGGACAATTCAATTTACATGTCTGCTAAGGAACGGTTTAGCGAATGGAAGACGGAAGCGCGAAATGCTTTTTGCTTGGGAGAAGTTTAGGTGAATAAATTGTGATTTATCATGCGGGATTGCTGCAGGAAGAAGTGACAATACGGGTTGGGAAGTGTGAAAATCATAAAGAATTCACAAAAATCATGACAGTGTTGCTGCACGCAGTCGAAATCTTTGGAAAAAAGTCTGTTAGCAGATAATAGTAGTCTTTTTTTACTAAGTTTTTTTATAAGCTGATACTGTCTCTGTCCGATACCTGTTTTCGTCTGTGTGAAACCATTTGTTTGTTATTAAGCATTTGGACCTTTTTCTGAGGACATTGTCATCTTTAATGTAGTGTCAGTAGCACAGGACTAGGGTTAGTCAATGGATGTAATGGGAATTTGATTATTTCTTAAATGCAGCTAAAGAACTCCTGTAAAATGTATAGACTGGTAATTTCGTGGACATCTAATATGTTTTGGTATTTTTCATAATTTCATGTGAAAAAAAAAAGCAAATTCTGGGTTCTGCTAATGAGAATGTTGGTTAAGAGTAGCTTAGTTTTCTTGTGAACATCAAAGATGGAATTGTTATTAGTAACTGATGGCCTAGAATAGCTTAAGTGGGTGCGATGCAATCTCTTGTGCAAAACTTTATCTAGTGCCGGAGTTAGCCACATGACATAACTTAATGTTCAGGGCTGAGCAAACTCGCTTCAAGTGGTGAAAATAGAAAGTTAAGGCAATATAAACAAAAAACATTGTTTTGGATACTTTGTGCGGTAGTCCTTTTTTTGTGAGTAACAAGATGGATGTGCCAAGGAGAGAATATTTTGGAGAATTGCTCTTGTGGACATCCTTTTGTTAGACCCCACTGTAATTCTTGGAGAAAATCATACTAGCAAGTGTCTTTTTCTTCAATTTTCCTTGTTAAATGTGTTTGTTGTGTCTTATATAGTGGACTACATGTATTAAGCTATTTACGTTTGACAATTATATCTGTTTTTTAGGAGGTAAAATCTATTGGCTTAGACCAGATGAAAACTTGATGTTGAAACTTGAAATACTTCCACTGTTTCACTAAGGGTATGTTCTTAGTAGAAACACTGCATGCCTCAGACATACATATACATACAACTACATGCGTATACATATGTGTCACTGCCACAAATATTCCTGACATTTTTGAAATATCTTGGTAATATCTGTAAAGTGTAAAGTGGCATAAAATGGAAAAAATGGCAAAAATATCAAGTGATGTTTTGAAAATATAGCCAAAGTCAATTTCTTATGATATTATCACAATTATATGACAATATTTTTCCCTTAGGAAAAGCCCTCTGTAGTTTACTTTAATTGTTTGTTTTCCAATTTTTCTTTCTTTTAATACACCCAAAACTAATTTGAATCTTATCAATGTTTATGTAAGAAATTGGAGAACTCATAATCTCATCAAATATATGTTATTTTTGTGTGTGTGTATATATATATATATGTGTGTGTGTGTGTGTGTGTGTGTGTGTGTATGTATTGGATTTCCCAGTTCTTCTTGAGATTTACAAGATATCCAATGAATGCTTGAGAAGTCTCATTTATAAACACATGAGAAAGATTTTTATGACAATGTCATCATGGTCGCAAGTATCTTTGATGTGTTGATTGTATGTTGAGATTATCACAACCCATAATATTGGCAGCATCTTTTAATGGTTTCAGAATATCATCAAAATGAAAAGGAAATGGTACTAACCCGAGATATCTTGATATTTTCCCAAGTCCTTGTAAAAATTTATTCCTTCATATTTTTAAGAATTTGTTTTTTGGTTTTGTTTCTTGTATGTTTCCAAAAAGTTTCTCTACTTGTTTCTTTATGTTTTGGCAAGAAAATTAAGTTATTAATGAGAGAGTGCTACCAGATAGACAGCATATATATATATATATATATATATTATCGGTTTCTTCTTCCAAAAGTCTTGAAGAATTTGTAAATGGAGGAAGATTAAGGTTCTTAGGATGTACTTAGTCTGATATATCATTAGTTTTGACACCAAAATAACCTACTTCTTATTTTGGGTTCTCATCCGATCACCTGTTCTTGACTGTCCAGTCATCTGTTCTGTTTAAATTTTGACAATTAGAAAATATAGAAAATGAAACAAAAGACAATTTTAGCTTATTTTATTATGAAAATTATAAAGCAGAAGTTTAGATGGTTTCAAAAGTCAACAGAACAGAAATGCTATGTTGTTAAGGCCTCGCCTAGGCGCGGACTAAGTGTGAGTCCACACCCCGTCGCATAAGTCCACCACTTAGGTGATATGTGTTGGTGCCTAAGCTCGCCTAGGCTGGCCTAGCTCCAACACGTCTAGTCCATGGGAAAGTGAAAAGTCACATTCCCTTTCAATTAAAGTTTCTTAATTGAGTATATACTAAGTCACATAGGTACTTCAATAAGGTCCACGTACCCGTACCCAAAATAGGTACTTGGACACACTTGGGTACCTTTAGATCCAAACTGCTTAATTTTACTTTGATTTAATTGTTTCCATCCTACTTTTCATTCTATTGTTAAAGTTATTGTTCATTAACATATAATGTTTTTGTTTATATCACTTGTTTATTAAAATGTTGCTTTCATTTTTATTTTTTTGTGTTGTTTTGCATATACACATACATATATCCTGCTGTACCCCCATACCACATTTTTAAAGTTGTCGTATCTCCGTACTCGTACCCAAACCATACCCCTACCAATGTGACTTAGAGTATGTATTGTTTTGTACATTATATCGTATCGATGACGTATTTCTATGTATTGTTGTGTTGATTATGCTGTTATACGTATATACTGTTAGTCACTAAGTCTGTTATATAGTATTGGGATACCTCATACCTGTTATATGTATACATTAATATGGTATGTTATGTACTTATATCATATAGTTATATGTATTGTTAATTTTTATACTTATAAACTTATGTATATACAATTATTATATTATGTTTGTAGAGATACGAACAAGAAGAAGAGGAAGAGAAGCAATGATCACGATGTAACGTGGAAAACCCTCAACACGAGGGAGAAAAAACCACGAATGAGGAGGAGTTGGTGCCCACTAGCAGCCAGACTCTCTCTCTCTTAAGATTATCATTAACACTTAAGGATTAGGGTTACATGACTTAAGTAGAGCCCAAAACGGGCTACAAGGCGGGTCGGGTATGGATCCGGACCCGAAACCCACAATCTATCAACACTCCCCCTCAAGTTGGGCGTACATATCAAACATGCCCAACTTGGATACATTCCTCTCAAATGAAGCTGAAGGAAGAGCTTTCGTCAGAACATCAGCAGTTTGGTCTTCAGACTTCATGTAAGGTAAGATCAACTCTTTCGCATCAATCCTTTCCCGAATGAAGTGACGATCAATTTCAACATGTTTTGTTCTGTCGTGAAGTACAGGATTGTTGGCTAAGTTGATTGCAGACTTGTTATCACAATACATCTTCATAGGTCCTTCAATCTCTATTCCAATGTCAGTCAACAATATCTTCAACCATAATAACTCTGACACTCCCATAGCAACTGCCCTATATTCTGCCTCTGCACTGGATCTAGAGCAAACATCCTGTCTCTTGCTCCTCCATACAACAAGGTTTCCTCCCAAGTAGACACAGTACCCTGTAGTGGATCGTCTGGTATCACCACAACCTGCCCAATCCGCATCAGAATAGCCCTCGATTTCCACAGTCTCTTGTTTCACATACAGGAGTCCCTTACCAGGATTTTTCTTCAGGTAGCATAGCACTCTGTCCACAGCCTTCAGATGTGCATCGGTTGGCGCATGCATGAATTGGCTCAAAACATTCACCGCAAAGGTGATATCAGGTCTCGTGAGGGTAAGATAAATTAGCTTCCCAACCAAACGTTGATATCTTCCCTTGTCTTCTTCACAGAGAGGCTCTCCATCTCTGAGACTCAACTTGTGCCCAGTGTCAAAAGGGGTAGGAGTAGGTCTACATCCCAATTTACCAGTTTCTTCCAGCAGGTCTAATGTATATTTCCTTTGGTTTAGTACAAGACCAGTACTAGACCTAGCAACCTCCATACCAAGAAAATACCTTAGTTTTCCAAGATCTTTGAGGTCGAATTCTGTAGCCAGTAACCCTTTTAGCTTGATAATCTCCTCCTCATCATCTCCAGTAACAATCATGTCATCTACGTAGACGAGCAGGAGAGTAACCTTGCTCTCCTTCTTCTTCACAAACAGAGTGTGATCTCCATTTCCTTGTTTGTATCCATGACGTATCATCACTCTTCTCAGTCGTTCAAACCACGCTCTGGGCGATTGCTTAAGGCCATACAATGCCTTTTTCAGCTTACAACACATTTCTGGTTCTTCATATCCTGGAGGCATATGCATATATACTTCTTCTTCGAGGTCACCATTGAGGAATGCATTCTTAACATCCAGTTGATACATCTTCCACTCCTTCATCACAGCTAGGGATATAACCACCCTCACAGTCTTCATTTTCGCAACAGGAGCAAATGTTTCCAAGTAATCAATTCCATATTTCTGGCTAAACCCCTTGGCCACAAGTCGAGCTTTATATCTTTCAACACTCCCATCTGGTTTGTACTTGATGGTATACACCCATTTGGATCCAACTAGGTGAGCGGCTTCAGGAATCTTCACCACTTCCCATGTCAAGTTTCTTCTTAGGGCATCTATTTCTTCTTTCATTGCATCGGCCCACTTGGAGTCACTTTGAGCTTCAGCGACAGTCCTGGGAATCACAGCCAAAGAAAGAGTAGAAACAAAACACTTGTAATCTCTCCCAAGTCTGGAATAAGAAACAAAATTACCAATGGGGTGTTGAGTACATGACCTGACACCCTTTCTCAGGGCAATGGGAAGATCGTCATTCTTCTTTTCAACCTCATCATGGGTCTCCACGGTCTCCTCGGTAGGACTTGGTTCATCCAGGGAAGGAGTGGCATTGGGATTGGAAGTAGATCTAGCATCACAAGTCATCACCTCTGTCCGAGTACCTCGTCTAGAGTAGAACTGTCCAAACAACTGAGGGCCTTCCTTCTCAATGCTATTGTCACCCCTTTCCTCCTTCTCAGGCACATCAACAGTATTAAGTGATTCTGTTTTCTTGTAGTCCAAAAAATCTATAAACTGAAGTTCCTGTCTCTGAGAATACTCTTCCCTGCCCACAGACTGCTCCCCTGAAGAGGATTCGCACCAAAGTAAGAGGCATGTTCCAAGAAGGTAACATCCCTCGTAACATAAGCTCGACCAGTAATAGGATCAATACATTTGTATCCTTTTTGCGTAGGGGAGTATCCAACAAAGACACCTTTGATAGACCTAGGATCAAGTTTCTTGACATTTGGACTGTGATCATGGATAAAACATACACAACCAAAAACACGAGGAGGAAGAGGAAATGGTGGACGACTGCCAGGAAGCAACGAGTGGGGAGTCCGACCATTCAAAACACGACTGGGCATGCGGTTAATAAGATAGGCACTAGTAAGAACTGCATCACCCCAATAGTGTTTAGGAAGATTTCTCTGAAACAAAAGAGCCCTGGTGACATTAAGAAGTTGACGATTTTTCCTTTCAGCTACCCCATTTTGAGGGGGGGTGTAACTACAGGATGTCTCGTGAACAATCCCCCGTTGTCTAAGAAACTCCTCAACAGGCCGACACATGTACTCACGGGCATTATCGGACCTGAAAGTTTTAACATTCGCACCATACTGGGTATGCACAAGAAGAATAAATGTCTCGATGATTCGAGGAACCTCGCTGCGGTCTTTTAACAAGTATATAAATGTAGCACGAGAGAAATCATCAATGAAAGTGATAAAATACTGGAAACCTTGACGGGTATGAATGCCCGAAGGTCCCCATACATCAGAGTGAATCAGAGAAAAAGCTTCATTAGCACAACTAGAAGAAAGAGGGTACGAAGCCCTCACATGTTTGGCAAACTGACAAACATCACAAGAAATGGAAGACACATCAAAGGAGGAACACAAGTCTGGAAACAAATGTTTCAAAATCCCAAAAGGTAAATGCCCAAAACGTTCATGCCAGTACATAAAAGACTGAAGACAATCTTCTCTTCTCTTATCTGTCTTGCGGATCGCTGTCAACAGAGCAGTAGCCACACGTATGGGAAGACGATATAATCCATCAGAAGCTAAACCAATCCCAATCCTCTTCCCTGTCACCAAGTCCTGCAAAACACAACGATCGGCAGAGAATATAAGTTCACAATTCAATTCTTTAGTAAGTCTACTGACTGATAAGAGATTTAAAGGAAACTGGGGAACATGTAAAGCGCCCTGCACATGAAATTTGTCCAACAAGGACAGAGTGCCTTCGCCTGCCACACAGGTAGAGGAACCATCTGCAAGAGAAACACGTTCCCTTCCCGAGGACAACTTATACTCATGAAACAATTTTGGATTACCTGTCATGTGATGAGTAGCACCACTATCGACAATCCATTCCCCCACAGAAGAGTTACCTTGATTGCCAATAGCTGCAAGAGCATGATTAGCTGTAGTTCCCTCTGAGGTCTCAGTCTTGTTGACATCGAGCCTGCCCAAATAAGCCCTTAGTTCACGAAGCTGGTCAGCAGAAATGGAGACTTTTTCTCCACTAGAGGCTTGCACCTCAGACACGGGCGTTCTCCCAGTCAAAGATCTCCCTCTGTTCCCCTTCTTTTCTGGATGAAGATCCCAGCAATAATCCACAGTGTGACCTGTCTTCTTGCAGTGAGTGCACCGGCGAAGAGACCTAGATGGGCCGCCAGGACCACGACTCACGAGAGCAGATCTCTCGTTATAGGGCACAAGTTCCCTCTTCCCTTCTTTTGTAACAAGCCTTCGCTGTTCTTCCGCTTCAACACAGGAGTACACATCTTCAATACTGGACACCTCCCCTGAATTCAAAATCTGACTTCGAACACCTTCAAACTCATCATTTAAACCTGCTAAAAATAGGAACACCCTGTTTTCCCATTCATGAGCAACATAGAGCGCCTGATCATGGGGACAATGCCAAGGAATATCAGAATGATAGTCAAGCTCTTCCCACTTGGCTTTCAAAGCCCCATAGTACTCTGCAACAGACGAGGTCCCTTGTCGAATGCCATAGACTGTCTTCATTACTTGGTAAGTACGAATTGCGGTCTTCTTTTGGCCATACATTTGCTCGAGGACCACCCACATGTCTCTAGCAGTCTTCTTCCGAAGGATAAGGGGCTGAATATCGGCGGAAACGGAATTGACAATCCAAGTTTTCACTTGATTATCCTCAAGAAACCAAGTATGCCACACATCACTTGTTCTTGCTGGTTCGGGGTTGCTCCCATCAATATAGGCCATGCGACCACGGCCAGCAATCCCCATGGTCATAGCAGGCGACCACGAGAAATAATTATCCTTGGTGAGGCGAAGAGTGATGACCTGCATGGGAACATTCTCCGTTCTAAAAGCCCCTATTTCAGTGGGATTGGTGTTGACGGTTGACGAGGAAGAGGCTGCCATAATCACAGACCAGTAGGCAGCAAGGGCAGCAAGAAGCAATCACACGATACAACACCAAAAAACGGACAGAGAGCAGGAAACGGAACCAGGCAAAGCGGCGCGGCGCTGGGCGGGAACAGACCAGGCAGTCGGCGCGGCGCTGGGCGGAAACAGACCAGGCAGAGCGGCACGGCGCCGGAAAAGGACACGGCGTTGGGCGGAAAAAGACCGCCGCTGGACAGGTCGTCGTTTGGGCAGGCCGACGCTGGGCGGAAGCGACAGAACGGGAACGCCGCTGGGCAGGCCGACGCTGGGCGGAAGCGGCTGCGCTAATCAGGGCGTCGCTAGGCCGGTTGTCGCTAGGCGGAGACGGCGGAATCCTGATCGGCGTTGATCAGGGCGGCGCTGGGCGGAGACGGCGGCGGGACGACAGACGACGCTCGGGCACGAGCGTCGGGCACGGGCGAGACGATGAACAGTGCCGGGCGATTCTCCTCTAACACGGGCAAAAGACAACCAGAAACGCCGGAACTTCACGGCTCTGATACCATGTAGAGATACGAACAAGAAGAAGAGGAAGAGAAGCAATGATCACGATGTAACGTGGAAAACCCTCAACACGAGGGAGAAAAAACCACGAATGAGGAGGAGTTGGTGCCCACTAGCAGCCAGACTCTCTCTCTCTTAAGATTATCATTAACACTTAAGGATTAGGGTTACATGACTTAAGTAGAGCCCAAAACGGGCTACAAGGCGGGTCGGGTATGGATCCGGACCCGAAACCCACAATCTATCAACAATGTTAAATTGTGTTGTAATATAATTTGTTATTCCTGTTATATGTATTGTAATACGTGTTATATGTATATACTGTTATGTACAGTTTGTTACACCTGTTATATAATATTTTATGAACCTATTATATATATATATATATATATAATATTGTTAGCCCATTATATAATATGTAGTATTGTGATACCTGTTATATGTATATGTTAGTATGTTTATGTACTTATAAGTTATATGTATTGTTACTGTTGTGTACTTATATGTATACTATTAAGTATTAAGTACAGATGGGTTAAAGCCTTCTTGCAGATTTACATTCTTTCTTCTAGAGATTAGATTTAGGTTTTTTCTTTTTCTTATATTAGATTCATTTAATGAGTAATGTTAAACTTCTTCTATTGATTTTGCATATTCACTGAAGTAAACAATTAAATTTTGATTGTTTAAGTTGATTATGCTTGTTATATTACTACTCTCCACAATTCAAATATTAGTAATAGTTAATCAGAATACCTTGAAATATTAACATAACTAATAAAACTTAAAAAAAAATTGGTTGCCTTTTTTGCCTAGGCCCGGGCGCTAGGCACTGCCTGGGCGCCTTGACAACATAGCAGAAATGGGGATAGATATGTATATTTTTAATAGTGTACACATAATAAAGTGTGTGATACGTTAAAGGTCATTACTTTCCACCCTGATAAGTCACCAGTAACTTAATATCAGCAACATTGCTTTTCTGTTACTTTGGAAGTAGCTGCTTCAGCTTCAGCCACTGGAATTTTTGATATCCTTTTCTCTTTCTCATCGAACAAATAGCATATTCTTCTTGAAATCTTCACACAGGGATTTGATTAATGATGAAGAAAGAGAACTCTTAGATCGGTTCTCCAATTTTTCTTTTTTCTGACAGGCAATATCATTTGCTTCACATAGGTTATTTAGGACAAATGACATGATCCAAGTAAGTCAAATTGTTTCTTATGAAATCCAGCAAGAAACTATGAATTTTTCTGTGTTATCCATGTATGTATCATGACAATTGTGCAAAGTGGCTGCCATGGATATGTCTAGCATCTCTTTTCTCTGCACACCTTTATCTTGATGCTATTAGAGTATGAATGTATGATGTAGAACTGTAGAAGAATGTTGGCATTCAATATAATTACTAGATACTGGTGTCCTATGATCTGTATTCATTTAGAATTCTATAGAATGACTTTTCATTCAATCTAAGAAGGAAAGTGAACATCAGAATGGCTGCTGCAATTTACATACTTTATTGACTACAAGATTGTGGATATTTTTGGCATTATGAATCATGTTGATCTGTTGTATATCTGACAATAGAATACTTTTGTCATGTTAAGTATTTTGTGATGCTGCTCTTTCCTTTTCATGTGACGGTGAGACAGCAATTGTTATAATGATTAACTTTAGCAGATTCCTTATTGATTCTCTCAAGTATATAGTGAGGATTGGCTCAGGAACGATCTCCCTTTTAGATTTTCTCATGTCACATTCTATTACACATATTTTGTGACAAAGTAATTTGGTCTTGATGAACAAGATGCTGATCTTTATAATCTTTTGGTCTACTTGCAGATTATATTTTATTTATATTACTGCTAAATAGTGAACCTGATTCTTGAAGTAGAAGGTGCATGGACCACCATCCAGTTCTCTAGGTTGTGCCAGTATACCTACACATGGTTTTGAGGTTGTGCCAATCAATAATTTGAAGGTTGATACAGTGGCTTCCATTATCTGGCAATTTCACATTCTGACAGATGCTTTGGTTTATTTATCAAGTTTTATGTGGCGATCTGAGACCTTGGTTGTCTAAAAGGGAAATGCATTTGAGGAAATAATTTTTATTAGATTAAGTATCCCCTGTACGGGGATGCATCCAACATATATACATGAATATATCTGTTACAGCTTTCTATTAATAGCTGCAATAGTGCCATCACTTGTCCTTTCTTCACAAAGACCTGTCTCTTTGGCTTTTGTCCCTTATGTTGTGCCTGAGAACTTGACCATTTCTGGCTTGAGCTACAACAGATACAAAAGTTTGGCAGCTTTTACCCTCTGGCGCAATGTTTCCTCTTGTGAGGTTGACTTGAATGGTGTGGGTTCCTTGAACAAAGTATGCCTGCTAAACACAAGCATAACATTGAACAATGATCTGCATATTTCTGGAACGGGTGACCTAGTGATCTCTCCACATGTTTCAATCTCTTGTCGTATACCTGATTGTCTAGTGACTATCAATATGTTTGGCAGTGTTATTCTTGGAGAAGATTCATCCATCATTGCAGGTTCTGTAATTGTTAATGCCTCTAACTTAAGCATAGGTGATCATGCCAGTATAAGTACCAGCTCCTTGGGTGGACAGCCTCCTTCGCAGACTAGTGGCACACCACTTGGCTTGGATGGAGCAGGTGGTGGCCATGGTGGTAGGGGTGCTTTCTGTCTTAAAGGTAACAAAAAGAAGCAGGAAGATGTCTGGGGAGGAGACGTATATGGCTGGTCCACTCTTTCTGAGCCATGGAATTATGGAAGTAAAGGTGGTACAACTTCTAGTGAACGACAACTGGGAGGAAACGGCGGAGGTAGAATCCTAATAAGGGTGAAGGATCTTCTATACCTAAATGGGACTTTCACTGCTGAAGGTGGTGGAGGAGGAATGGTGGGTGGTGGTGGTTCAGGGGGCAGTATCATTGTACACTCTCTAAGACTGTAAGTTCTAAACATTTCAGCTTGATCTTGTATTTCCTTTTGATTTTTTTGGCTTCCATAAGTGAATATTGTTGTTTATGTCACATATACATATTTGTTATTTGGAAGGGATTTTCTTGTCAACTTTTTTAGCCAGAGCTTCAGTATTTACTTCTACTATATCCTTTAGCTTTCCATTGATTGCTGTCATACTTTATATTCTATGTCCGGTAATGCAGGTGTACCATAGAAATAGGTTCTGGTTGGATTGAGAAAATTTCTAATTAGCCCATAGGTAGAACCATATCTCCAGTTACCTTATGATAGTTGATTGGCCTAATTTGTGTGATCATCGTAACAGGAAAGGAAATGGTGCCATTAGTGCTGCTGGTGGCACAGGTTGGGGAGGTGGTGGTGGTGGAAGAATATCTTTGGACTGCTACAGCATTCAAGAAGATGTGAAGATCAGTGCTCATGGTGTGTGCAAAGTATGCTGCTAGAATTGTTTCTGTTCTATGATGCTTTCAGTTTTTTTGCTTTACATGATATTAATACTTTTCTCCATAACCCTGTGGTTATTTTGGAAAGGTGAATCTTATTAAACAAATGTACAAGCTGACTTGTGGAGGTGATTTTACTCCAACTGTGGCTTTTTCTTGCTTTCTCCTTTGTTTCACAGAAGTTAGGAATGAGAAAATGAATAATTTGGATAATGAGAAATGGAATTGCAAGTGAAAGTGAAAAAGAGATGTAATATCCTTAATGTAATATGGAGATCACTCAAATGATTTGTCATATACTACATGGATGATAATAATCATAATTATTTATGGCATAGATGTAGAAAGGAAGAAGCTATATATACTCAAAGTACATATATGCATGGCCCTTGTTGTGCCTAAGTCATTGATAATATAGTATTGGTTTTAAGGTAGGCTCCAAATACAGGCTCCAACTTGAACATGGAACTTGTCATTTAGTTGCAACAGTAGCAATGAGCTTGGTCTGACATTGTATTTAACCTGGCTTCTCTTAAATGGAACCGGATTAGGAGGTTTCTCTATTTGGGTTGAGTACCCTCTTCAACAATAACATGCCACCAGCTCAAAGAAGTGAGTCTCATTGTCACTTGATGGGGCTCACCTGCACATGACCATATACTTTATGTGAGGGGAGACTGGACCCCAATGATACACCCGTTTCAAGGCAGAGAGAAGTTGTAAGTGCACTAAATGTTTCATTCTTCATCGATTTATTCAGGCACCAAGGCAAGGATTGGGGATTATAAATGTGAGTTCAGAAAATATTTTTTTTCTATAGAAAATCAAAATTCAGATCTAAGACAATCAAATTCAGCCATAGTAATTGGTGGATTGTAACACTATGAGAAGTTTAGTCCTGTATATAAGATTGTTAAATATTTTGGGGGACTTCTAAGAGAGCTGACTAGATAGTTAAGGTCCTATTTCTTAATCTTTTAGTGGGCAAGTTGGGCAGGAGTTTGGTATGAGAGCGGGTCGAATTGTTATAGTGGTATCAGAGCTAGTTTAACATTCGAACCTAAGGTATAAAACATGAAAATATGTGTGCTTAAAGGAGGTTGAATTATAATGCCCCATCGTGAGAAGTTTAGTCCTGTTTTGAAGATTGTGAGGAATGTTCTAGGGCTTATAAAGGAGGTTATTAAATAATTGATTATTCTAATTTCTAACCTTTTGAAGTTGGAATTGAAGCTGCTAAGGGATAGGTTGGGATTTGCCCGACCAAGAGCCTGAACTTGGTGTGGGAGTGGGTGGGGTTGTTAGTGATATACTCTATGAAATATTCACTATATTACATAAATGATGCATATACTAGTGATGTTGTAGCGAGCATATAGCTAAAAATTTGCATAATACATATATGTCACTATACATATTATATATAATAATATAACACATCAATGTTACAACAAATTAAATACACTATTATTACAATGTGAAAAATTAAGTTGTCAAGTCCAGGTTGAGTCACCAACTTGGCGCAAAGACTCACAAGTCAATTCACTAAAAGTCCCACTTGGTTTAACATCTTGATTCATATGTTTAATTTAGTGTCATAGATATCACGAGATTTTCAAAAATCTCATGATATTTACTAGAAAATCAAATAAAACAAAAAAATCAGGAAAAAATTGCCAAAATTTGAAAATTTATCCAAAAATAAAAATCTCGCGATTGTATTGCGATCTTTTCAAGATTTTTCCCGAGATTTTAATATTTCAAAATTTTTAAATGTTTTTTAATTATTTTTTTTTAAATTGTCGAGATTTCCCAAGTGTTTCCAAATTAGTCCAACTTTGTACCTTTCTGGCATGAACCATATAGATAAGAGAGGTCGCATTTATCAGAGAAAGAACAACTTTACCAAAAAATACCTGAGAAAAACTTCACCTAGATTTTCCCGAGAACGATATTTGTGACAAGGGTTTAATTTATACAAATGATGAAAGGAAATGATCACATGTGGCTATTTTTGGATCTCCAATTGCTTATACACTTTATGAAGAAAAACTTTTATTCCTTTGGGTTGCATTTTCATCCGTGGTTGCAGAGACCACATGTTGGCAAACCATTAATTTTGGAAATTTTGATTGTTGTGAGATGATTATGCCTTCTGCCTTCGTGTACTGCAGCTGATGTGTTTAACCTGTGTTTCCCATCACCATTGTTTTTCCTCTTTTAGGTGGTAAAAGCCTTGGCTGCCCTGAAAATGCTGGAGCTGCAGGCACTATATTCGATTCAAAACTATTGAGTCTCAGAGTAAGCAATAACAATGTCTCAACTCAGACAGAAACACCTCTGCTGGATTTTCCAACTAGCCCTATATGGTCCAATGTCTTTGTAGAAAGCCGTGCAAAGGTTGTTGTTCCTTTGCGTTGGACAAGGGTGCAGGTGAATTTCGTTCTCTGTACGGTTCCTTCTGTTTTTTTTTCTTTTCCACTTTGTCCATATGGGATATGGTATCAAGCATTATATATGGATGCAGTCTAAATTATGTATCTGATTTTAGTTTTTGATTCATTGCCTTGTCATTTTACTTATAAACTTTGACTTTTAATTTGTCATCTTCATGGATATGGACACTAGGGATTTAGAAGAATAGCATAGCTGGAAAAGAGAAAACTAATAATGTGTCACACAATACCTAACTTGCACCAAGACAAAATTATTTTGCAGTGATTTGAATTGGAGAATAACTAGTATACTGATGGGTGAACTTGAGGAACATTTTCTAAGTAAGAAACAAAAACTCTTGCATGTATCAAAGCTATCTACATCATCACATGAAAAACATAAAATAAAAAGGAGCAACCTGTTAGCTTAAATTTTGGATGTCTTGCTGGTGTCCATTGCATAAGATGAGTTAGATGTTAGGTATTGCAATCAATAGATCTCATTTGGAGTACTCTAATTTACAGCTAAGTTACTGAGGTTTCTAATCCTTCACCAGCCCAACAAGCTTTTGAAGTTCACCTTCTGATATCTTGATAACCATAGCTTCTTTCTGCTGACAACTAAGATTGTTATTTTTACCTTCCAAAGCAAAGTTTGCTTCAGTGTTGTGTTACTGTGAAGTACTTTAATATATATTTAATTTTGGGTCTTTTCAACTTGTACGGTTATGTTTGCAGTTTTGCTTAAGATTTTGCATTCACTTGTTTGTACATGGGATCTACTACTTCAACATGGTGGTCTATTACTTAAAGAAACTTTTCCCTTTTCTGTATTTTCATTAATTAATGAATATATAACTTCCATGATATGTAGTTATCATTGAGCTATGTTTATTGTTCCATTCATATAACAAGGATATCTTTTTCTTAGAGCGCAACTTGGACTTGCTTTATTGCTTAGTGGCCTTTTACCCACCTGCACCTGTGCCTAGACTTCCGTGGATGCTACTTCTCATTACTATGACCACCTATTCTTGCCTTAATTCATTAAGAGATGAGGCTATGATATATATCCTAAGTTTGTAATCTTGTATTTGAGAAATACGAGAGACAGGACCTGATACTAAGTATTCTTGACATTTTCAGCTGACATTGTCCTTTCATTTTTTTTTGAAGGTGAGGGGCCAAATAAGGCTTCTTAATGAAGGCTGCTTGAGTTTCGGGTTAGCTGATTATCCATTTTCAGAGTTCGAGCTGGTTGCTGAAGAGTTACTATTGAGTGACTCCTCTATAAAGGCATGCAATATTTAGAAATTGTTTTGCTGTGAATGTATTATTATAGTAGGTGAAGCATGTAAAGTATTCTACCTTTTCTATTATGCCTTGTGCTTGTGCATGTATTATGGTAACTCTTTTGTGGATTTTTTAGTTGGAAATCCTGCGACAAGTAAATGATGGAACTTCCAAATATTTTATTAGTTGCAATACATGGTGAATCTGTGTTACAGAAATTATTTGACATTTTTGCTTCTCTGTTTGTGTTAGCACTGAACTTCAAAGTATGCTTTGATTGATTCGGAGAACTTCATCCTCCTTGCTAAGGGGTTGGGTGCATGACCTTCAAGCTGTAGCCTTGCTTGAGATATATTTGCACCAAAATCATGTGTTACATGGGTGTGGGTTCTATATATATATATATATATATGTATGTATGTATGTATGTATGTAGAGAATATATATGTATATATGTGTGTGTGTGTGTGTAAATTAAGTTTGTAAATACATTTATAAACGATGTGTAACTGAACATGAGTATAATATCAATAACTGACGGCTTCACCAATGCTGCAGCTTTGTTGCACTCGTACTCAAGTTGTGGCAAGTTCACTAAGGTGTGGTTTTCTATTTGGCAAGCCTGGTGTGACGTAGGCCAAACCCCATTCAGTTTTCTGGACATCTTGTTATTGCAAATAAAAGGGATAACAAGAGAATAAAAACCTTTTTATTGATATCAAATGGTGAGTAAAATACGTGAATGCATTTCAATGTACAATTTCCAGAATTGGTAGCATATGACCAAACATATCTTGAGCTTCAAAAGATAGAAAGAATGGCTTAAATCTTGTGATTTCAATTTCTTAAATCAATCAGTACAAATGCAATAAAATGTTAAACTCATTCGATTAGCTGTAGGTGATCAAATGAAGGTTTTAAATCTCATTCGTAGTCTTACAAACTTGTGATTTCAATCTCTTAAATCATTAAATATAAATGTAACATGTTTAACTTCTTGGATTAACTATAATTGATGAAATGAATGGCTTAAATCTCATTCCTATTCACATGAACTTATGATTTCCATTCCTTAAATCAATCAATGTAGATGTAAGAACAATTGTGTTCATATGAACTTGTGATTTCAATCCACCCCTTAAATTAGGTAATATAGATGTAACAAGAAGTTATACTCATTCGATTAGCTATAAGTATCAAATAACAAGTTCAACTCATTGGACTAACTATAAGGGAGTAAATGAACGGTTAAATCTCATTGGCATTCAAACGAACTTATGATTTCAATCATTTAAATCGTTCGATATAGAAATAACAAGTTTAAATCTTTGAATTCACTACAAAAGATCAAATGAATGTCTTCAATCCCATTTGTAGTTACGCAAATTTGTGGTCTTACCCCTAAGCCGAACAATATGAATGAAACAATAAGTTGATCCCACTTGATTAACTATAAGGGAGCAAATGAATGACTTAAATCTCATTCATATTTATATGAACTTGTTGTTTCAATCCCTTTAATCATTCAGTATAAACGTAACAACGTGTTTAACTAATTGCATTAACTATAAGGGATCAAATGAATGCTTAAATCTCATTCGTATTCATTCAAACTTGTGATTTCAATTTCTTAAATCAATCAGTACAATGTTAAACTCATTCGATTAACTATAGGTGATCAAATGAAGGTTTGAAATCTCATTCATAGTCTTACAAACTTGTGGTTTCAATCCCTTAAATCATTAAATATAAATGTAACATGTTTAACTCGTTGGATTTACTATAAGTGATGAAATGAATGACTTAAACAATTGTGTTCATATGAACTTGTGATTTCAATCCACCTGTTAAATAAGGTAATGTAGATGTCAGTATGTTAACTGTCGCTCTACCTAAGAAGAAGAAGAATGACTTAAATCCCATTCCTGTTCACATGAACTTATGATTTCCATTCTTTAAATCAATCAATGTAGATGTAAGAACAATTGAAACTCATTGGATTAACTATAAGGGATCCTATGTCACCAAGGTGCGGGGTGCGGGTGCCGGCGCCGACACGGCACATTTCAAAAAATTTAGGTGCGGCGGTGCGGCGAGGGTATTTATTATTATTATTATTATTAATTTATTATAATCATAATAATATTATGTATATAATATATATGACTGAAAATTATCATAAACCACAAAATTATTCAATAACAAGATCAAAATTACAATTTGCTAGTCATGATATCATTATCATCAGTTCAACATTCAACAAAAAATTCACAAAATAAGAGTTCATACGGTCATAATCCACATGATACTCTACCTGTAACCAGCTATAGTAAAAACATACATTTCAACCTCCCATTGATTCTTTGGGCTCCTAAAAAGGATTTTTTAATTTTTCCTTCAAAACTTGATGCATTTCAGTCATCGGTTTTGAATTAAGTCTTGATTCACATAGAATACCAGCAATGCAAAAGTTGATCCCCGCTAAACTAGGTGTGCAGACAACATCTGGAGGCCCCTAGGGCTGATATTTTCAAAGAAAAAAAAAAGATGAAAGAAATAAAAAACGTAACTAGATTATGGGTGGAGATGGTTGTATCAAATGTATAGCCCTTAAGAGATCGTAGTTAATCAAAGGCAGCATTTTTTATTCCAACATTGTGGATCAATTCTGAAATGAAAATGCTGGAATCAAGATTCCATCGACCGTGCTCTGCTCCCTCGTGCCCCACCTTTTCCCAACCCTCACCCACGATGCCCTAACACGCCTTTTTCCTCCATCCCTGCCGTTAGCTATCTTCTCTCTTTGTCCTTCATCCCCACCAGCAGTGAAGTGCAGCTGATCGGGAGTTTTCAACTCTTCAACAACAGGTTGCAGCAGGTATGTGAAGATCTTTTCTGCCCTTGCTCTCTCTCTCACTCGCTTTGTCAAGGGATTGAGGAGGGATGGCGTTTTCTTTGCACAGATAGAGAGAGAGGCCAGCTCCACCCAATACGACGTATGGAAGATAGAGGAAGAAGAAGAAGGGACGAGAGTGGAAGAGAGACGAAGGTCGAAGAAAAGGGGAGAAGAAGAGGCAGGCGAGCGGGCGAGCTTTGTTAAAAACTTAAAAAAAAAACCTTAAAAATTGGACCAAAGTAGTCTTGTGGCTGGTGCACATTTGACCGCACCCGACTCAGGTCAAACGCGAGTCGGGTGCGAGTCGAAAAAGGACGATTTTAACCGGGTGTGGACCGCACCCGACTCTTGTTTGACTCATTTGGGTGCGCACAGGAGGCACACCAACACCCACACCCGCATCGCGTCGACACGGGTGCGAGGCCAAAAATGGCGCACCCTGGTATCATAGAAGGGATCAAATGAATGCTCAAATCCCAATTGTGTTCACATGAACTTGTGATTTCAATCTACCACTTATGTAATGTAACATAGATATAACGACAAGTTATACTCATTCGATTAACTATAAGTATCAAATAACAAGTTCAACTCATTAGATTTACTATAATAAGGGAACGTGAAAAACGGGAAACAGGAACAAACAGGAAATTTGGACTCAAAAGGGAAGAGGGGCCGCAATTGCACAATACCACTGAAGGATTGCCAATGGATAATGAAACCCAATGTTGCAAAGGCGAACACACTCAGGCTTCGCGTCTCTCTCTGCTTGCAGCAAAGGGCAATTCAGAAGTTTGCACAAAGCAAAAAAATGCTGAAAAGATCAATGCCTGGTAAGGGGCTCAGTGGTATCAATTTATACACAACGAATGATGGTACAATAATTCAGCGAATAAATTCGCCTGCAAAAGTAGCACGCACTGAGCGATGCTTTAAAAAAGAAAACAGTGACAAGATAAACTTTACAAGATTCGTCACTACAATGATCAAAAGAAGACAAAGATGACTCATGACTAAGACTTCTGCTTTCGGTGCAATGATTAGAAGACGACAGATGACTCATTGGGTTGCTTTTGGCTCTGAATATATTCTTGTCGGAGTTTTGTCATCATTCTTTTTTTGTTTCACTACTTTCCGCCTCAAATTCCAATATTCGTCGCACAACAAATTCATGGTGGAGGCAGAAACCTTTAGTCTGGACATGACAGTTCTAACATTTGTGCATCTCCTTTGTGATTTTTTCTAGTGTTGTGCAGCCTTCTTCAAACTTCTTTGTTTTTGGGATATTCTTATACATGAGTTCTTCATCTTGGAAGATTGCGACTTCGGAATAATCAACAAAATTGATTCTTTGCATTTTTCGGCACAGTGCTTCTTTCCACTTTGGACCTGCAATAAAATTAAAAAATTCCCTAGATACATTGTTAGCATATAATTGCCTTTTGTAGAGGATTAGATTGTCCAATACAGCTTCGTCAATGGCCCATAATAAAAGTTCTGTTTCGAATGAGGTCCATTTTAGGTTATTGACAATGCATGTAATTCTTCCTGCAGCTGTGTAGTAAAAATCTAGATTTGGATAGCGACCTTCTGCAGCGTCTGCAAATTCTAGATAAAGTTTTCTAATCTTTTAACAAACATTCCATCTTTGCTCCGGTGTGTGTACTAGACAGTCTTCCCATTGTCTGCCAGTTGATCTCATCATCTTACATTCTCGGGTGAGAGCATCCGGTAACGAATGATGTACCTCTTTTACCAGATCAATTGTGAAATCATACTGGGATAGCAGAAATTGCCACCAGGCAAATCTTTATAATTTTGAACTGCTGGTAATTTTTTTCTTGAGTAGTACGGACAGGTTTTGTGAATCCGTTTTGAGTATGAATTTTTCGCCAATCAAGTAAAGGTGAAATTTTTCCAACCCTCTGATTTCTGCAAAGATTTCCTTTTCTGCAGGCCAATAATTGATTTCATTAGTTCTGAATTGCTCGCTGGTATAAAAGCATACATTTTCTTGGTTGCCATCTCTCTTTAGCAGAACGGTTGCCAATGTGTCACTTGATGCATCTGTAGATAGGACATAGGGCCCGACAAAGGCAAGTTCGAGCTCTGACAGTCTTCCTTTAATGAGATCAGTGCTTCTGTAGCCGCTTTATTCCATTCATATGGCTCATGATGCATGACCTTGCGGATTGCATGTGTTTTCTGTGATAGATTTTGAATATAGTTTCCGACATAATTGAAGCGTCCAAGGAACCTTTGGCACTATAGCTTGTCTTCGAGCTGATTTGAAAATTGCTCGATTTTTTTCAGCACATGGTTTTGCATGGTTATTTTTCCTTCTTTGAGCTTGATGCCGAGACACTCAATTTCTCGTTTGGCCAGTTGGAATTTTTCTTCTGTTTTGGACAGCCCGATGCCATGCTTATCGCAAATTTCTACGAAAATTGTGAGATGATACAAATGCTCATCTACGATTCTACAGTTTCTGAGACTATCAAAAAATCATCAATATAGTTAATGATAAAATCATAGCCCTTGAAAATTTCATCCATTCGTCGTTGGAACTGTGATGGTGCATTTTTTAGTCCAAATGGCATAACCAGCCATTCGTACAAGCCATTAGGAATGTAGAAAGTCGTTTTGTGTATGTCTTCTTTGGCAATCTTAATCTGATGATAACTAGACTTGCAACCAAATTTAGAGAAAATTTTGCCTTGAGCCGCCCTCTGTATCAGGACTTCTTTGTTCGGTAAAGGCCATTTTATATCTACAGTCACGCTGTTCAGAGGAATGTAATTAATTATCATTCTCATTTTTCCTCTTTTGATTTCAGCAGGATTTCTAACTATGAAGCTTGCGCTTGCATAGTGTGATTCGGACTTTCGAATCAGACCTTTTTCTTCCAATTCCTGTATTTGAGATATAATCTCTTTTGTGTCGAGTTCAGTACCCACGATAGGTCTGCTTTGTACATAAATGTTGTGCACTGTTGGTATATGTGTTGTAGGGGAGTCCTTGTCCCAAAACTGTAACAGATGTTCAACACAACAAGACTTTAATCGTTCTACCACCTGTGTGAATTCATGCAAGCAGTCTATTCTTTGTCCTCGTAAAATATTTATGGCCTTAATGGCCTTGATCCTTTCGACTTCTTCTTCAAATTCAAGCTCATGCTCCATGATTTGAAGTAAAGTTATGTTTTTGTTTCTGTCCTCTTTGTTTCGTTTTTTGTTTTGCATTCTTTTGAAAGAGGCAGACAACTTGGAACGACTTGTTGTTCCTTTCCGATTCTGAACATAATACAGTCCCTGCATATGGTATAGGGGCCTATTTCATTCAATGTTACGGACCCTAATCCAATGTCATGTCTGGCATCATCGATCTGTACTTAATTCGCCCGCCGAAAGAAGGGGCATTATGCAAATAAATGCCCAAACAGGGCTCCTCGCCAAATCAAGATGATGTTTGAAGTCACAGAAATCGAAAAAGACTGGGATCTGATAGAAAATGAGGCAGAATTTGAAGCATGCCTCAAAAATAAAAATGTGTTCTATCTAGAAAGTGAAGAAGAAGATGATGAAACAATAAGCGTCCTTACAGAATCATCGTCAGCAGGACACATTTGCATGGTAGCAAAAACATGAAAAGAAGTCATGATCTGAACAGAATCTGAATCAGAACCTGACGAGTTAGAATGCAAAAGCAAATTTTACAACAATTTTGCATCAACCAGCCCCAATGAGATTATTCATAGTAACAACAGTGAAAAGAACACTGACTCAAACAACTCAACTTCAGCAGAATCAGGTTCAGAAAATGACAAAGTATACTCCGAGGATGAAGTCCCAATAGCCCCAAAACAACAAGAGAAATGGGCGGTCTCAGAAAAGGTTGCGAAGGCAATACAGGAAAAAGGTACAACTCCTATCAATTTCTGGAATTTTACACCAAAAATTAGCCTAAAAAATTCTGAGATCAAACAGATAAAAAAGATGTCCTTATCTAATCTTTTCGTAATTATCCCAGTTCAAATAGTTGCGAATAAAAAAGAAAAATGGAAAAAAGGACAAGCCTTCATCGACACTGGTGCAAATATAAATTTTTTCAAAAAAGAGATAATTAGCGACTGACTATATTATCCCGAAGGAACCAGAGTTGAAACAATGAGCGAAGAAAGAAGGCTTCATAATTTTGCCTTAAATGTCCCGGTTAAAATAGGAGAAAAAACGATCACTACAAATTTTGTACAGATCGATGATGCCGGACATGACATCGGATTAGGGTCCATAACATTGGATGAAATAGGCCCCTATACCATATGCAGGGACTGTATTGTGTTCAGAATCGGAAAGGAACAACAAGTCGTTCCAAGGTTGTCTGCCTCTTTCAAAAGAATGCAAAACAAAAAAAGAAACAAAGAGGGCAGAAACGAAAACATGACTTTACTTCAAATCATGAAGCATGAGCTTGAATTTGAAGAAGTAGTAGAAAGGATCAAGGCCATTAAGGCCATAAATATTTTACGAGGACAAAGAATAGACTGCTTGCATGAATTCACACAGGTGGTAGAACGATTAAAGTCCTGTTGTGTTGAACATCTGTTACAGTTTTGGGACAAGGACTCCCCTACAACACATATACCAACAGTGCACAACATTCCTGTACAAAGCAGACCTATCGTGGGTACTGAACTCGACACAAAAGAGATTATATCTCAAATACAGGAATTGGAAGAAAAAGGCCTGATTCGAAAGTCCGAATCATACTATGCAAGCGCAAGCTTCATAGTTAGAAATCCTGCTGAAATCAAAAGAGGAAAAATGAGAATGATAATTAATTACATTCCTCTAAACAGCGTGACTGTAGATATAAAATGGCCTTTACCGAACAAAGAAGTCCTGATACAGAGGGCGGCTCAAGGCAAAATTTTCTCTAAATTTGGTTGCAAGTCTAGTTATCACCAGATTAAGATTGCCAAAGAAGACATACACAAAACGACTTTCTACATTCCTAATGGCTTGTACGAATGGCTGGTTATGCCATTTGGACTAAAAAATGCACCATCACAGTTCCAACGACGAATGGATGAAATTTTCAAGGGCTATGATTTTATCATTAACTATATTGATGATTTTTTGATAGTCTCAGAAACTGTAGAATCGTAGATGAGCATTTGTATCATCTCACAATTTTCGTAGAAATTTGCGATAAGCATGGCATCGGGCTGTCCAAAACAGAAGAAAAATTCCAACTGGCCAAACGAGAAATTGAGTGTCTCGGCATCAAGCTCAAAGAAGGAAAAATAACCATGCAAGACCATGTGCTGAAAAAAATCGAGCAATTTTCAAATCAGCTCGAAGACAAGCTATAGTGCCAAAGGTTCCTTGGACGCTTCAATTATGTCGGAAACTATATTAAAAATCTATCACAGAAAACACATGCAATCCGCAAGGTCATGCATCATGAGCCATATGAATGGAATAAAGCGGCTACAGAAGCAGTGATCTCATTAAAGGAAGACTGCCAGAGCTCGAACCTGCCTTTGTCGGGCCCTATGTTCTACCCACAGATGCATCAAGTGACACATGGGCAGCCGCTCTGCTAAAGAAAGACGACAACCAAGAAAATGTATGCTTTTATACTAGCGGACAATTCAAAACTAATGAAATCAATTATTGGCCTGCAGAAAAGAAAATCCTTGCAACAATCAGAGGGTTGGAAAAATTTCACCCTTACTTGATTGGCGAAAAATTCATACTCACAACGGATTCACAAAACCTATCCGTACTACTCAAGAGAAAAATTACCAGCAGTCCAAAATTACAAAGATTTGCCTGGTGGCAATTTCTGCTATCCCAGTATGATTTCACAATTAATCTGGTAAAAGAGGTACATCATTCGTTACCGGATGCTCTCGCCCGAGAATGTAAGATGATGAGATCAACTGGTAGACAATGGGAAGACTGGCTAGTAGACACACCAAAGCAAAGATGGAATGTTTGTCAAAAGATTAGAAAACTTTATCCAGAATTTGTAGATGCTGCAGAAGGTCGCTATCTAAATCTGGATTTTTACTACACAGCTGCAGGAAGAATTACTTGCATTGTCAATAACCTAAAATGGACCTCATTCGAAACAGAAATTTTATTATGGGCCATTGAAAAAGCTATATTGGACAATCTAATCCTCCACAGAAGGCAATTATATGCTAACAACGTATCTAGAGAATTTTTTAATTTTATTGCAGGTCCAAAGTGGGAAGAAGCACTGTGCCGAAAAATGCAGAGAATCAATTTTGTTGGTTATCTAGAAGTCGCAATCTTCCAAGATGAAGAACTCTTGTATAAGAATATCCCAAAAACAAAGGAGTTTGAAGAAAGCTGCACGACACTAGAAAAAATCACAAAGGAGATGCGCAAATGTCAAGAACTGTCGTGTCCAAACTAAAGGTTTCTGCCTCCACCATGAATTTGCTGTGTGACGAATATTGGAATCCATGGCGAAAAACAGTAAAACAAAAGAAGAATGATGACAAAACTCCGACAAGAATATATTCAGAGCCAAAAGCAACCCAATGAGTCATCTGTCGTCTTCTGATCATTGCACCGAAAGCAGAAGCCTTAGTCATGAGTAATCTTTGTCTTCTTTTGATCATTGTAGTGACAAATCTTGTAAAGCTTATCTTGTCACTGTTTTCTTTTTTAAGGCATCGCTCAGTGTGTGCTACTTTTGCAGGCGAATTTATTCGCTGAATTATTGTACCATCATTCGTTGTGTATAAATTGATACCACCGAGCCCCTTACCAGGCATCGGTCTTTTGAGCATTTTCTTGCCTTGTGCAAACTTCTGAATTTCCATTTGCTACGAGCAGAGAGAGACGCGAAGTCTGAGTGTGTTCGCCTTTGCAACATTGGGTTTCATTATCCATTGGCAATCCTTCAGTGGTATTGTGCAACCGCGGCCCCTCTTCCCTTTTGAGTCCAAATTTCCTGTCCTTTCCTGTTTCCCGTTTTTCACGTCCCTTTCCCTTCCCAATTTCCTGTCCGTTCCTGTTTCCCGTTTTTCACGTTCTTCTTCTTCTTCTTCTTCAAAGAGAAAAAAGCCCAGACTGCGTTATTTCATTAATTTGCAAGGTGTTGGTGGTTGCGTGTACTGGACGAAACCTTTGTCACATGGACATGGAATATAGGCTGCTGCATGCAACCTGACTAGGGTATAGGTGTCGGTGCAAAACTTAGCTGGTCATTGAGTTTAGTGTTTTATATACTTCAGACCCTAATTCAATTACGTCACTACTTTTTTATACATATATATAAGCTTCTTCTAGGTGTGCATGTACTCTTGCATCCACGTTTTTAAAAAATGTTGTACCTATTATAAACATTTATGTGACAGGAATGAACATTTACGCAGTGATGATTTGGTTCAGTCCACGTTTTGGGTTTTCTCCTTTCATTTCATCTTTAAATAATGGACAAGATGGAAAGAAATCAGGTTAATTGTTGAGATCAAGTGATTGCAAAAGTTGTCTTGTGCACCTTTCATTTTCCTTACATTCGGTGGCAGGGTGAGTAGTGATCAGGAATGCTATTTATGGCTTGTTAACAACTAATATTCTGCAAAACTTATCCATGTTTCACCACATGAAGGTCTTTGGTGCACTCTGTGTATCTATAAAGATGTTACTCATGTGGAACTCTTAAAATATTGAACCTGCATCAATGCATCAATACCCATGGGACAAAGGAATGAACATTCGAGCAGTGATAGTTGGTTCAGTCCCATCTTTGGGTTTTCTGTCTATTACATGTTTCACCTTCAATTAATGATGGACAAGATGGAAGACATTGGGTTAATTATTGAGATAAAGTGATTGCAAATGTTGTCTTGTACACCCTTTGTATTTGGTAACAGAGTGAGCAAGGATGGTGGATCAAGAATGCTATTTATGGTTTGTTAACCGCTAACTTTTTAGCAACACTTATACATCTTTTACTGCATGAAGGTGTATGGAGCATTCCGTGTGTCTATAAAGATGCTACTTATGTGGAATTCACAAATTCAAATTGATGGTGGCGGAGATGCTGCAGTTGCTGTTTCTGTGCTTGAAGTTAGGAATCTTATTGTCCTCAGGGTATGGTAGATTCGAGTTTTCATGATATTATTGTTTGATTTTGACTTGATATCGTTATATCTTTTGTTAACAGGAAAACTCTGTAATCAGTTCGAGTGCAAACCTAGGAGTATATGGACAAGGCCTTCTCAAATTGTCTGGGCATGGTGATGCAATTAAAAGCCAACAGCTTTTCTTGTATCTTTTTTACAACATAGATGTAAGCATTTCAGACAATATAGCACCCATTCCTATATATCTTTTACTGGTTCCTGTTTTCATCTCAAAATTTTCTTGTCGGATTAAAGAGGGCCTTGATGAAGGATGTTTGTGCCATAATATTTACTAATGGACAAAGTCATCTACTTCATGACATCCTCTACTTCTTGTCTCTGGAATTTATCTCCTCTTTCCAAATTTCCCTCTTTTAGAAGAGCTACAAAAAAACTCTGGGTGTGTCCTTTTGTTGTTTTAATTTTAAATTCTGTGGTTAAATTGTTTCTTTAAATAATTATTGGTGAATGTTATTATTCTATTCTCAAAATGGAATTCTTTTATGTCTGTAACTTGCAAATTTATTAGTTTCTTTAAATAATTATGGGTGAATGTTATTATTCTATTCTCAAAATGGAATTCTTTTATGTCTGTAACTTGCAAATTTATTAGTAAACATCGAAGTTGGTGTCTTGAACCTTATGTAGTATGCATGCCCATGCTAGTTTTCGATCATCTAAGTTTCTAATAAATATCAGCTATTCATGTACCATTTTTTTCTTCTAAAAGAAACATCCATCCCCTGAAAAGTGTTTCTAAAACTTCTGGATCAATCTCACAAGGAAGACTTGTTTGATGGGTAAAAAGATAAAAAAAATGATTTTATTGTTTTTGCTTTTTCCTTTTGCCTTCACTAATAAGTAATAACCTTATTTACACATGTGCAATGCTGTGGTGGGTGATGTCACTTTCTTATCATCAAGCATTGCACCTAGAGAATGCTTCTTGCCTCTGGGTAAAGATGGAGGATATGATCTTAACCATTTTATTGAAGATCTAGATATCCTCCATGGAGAACTAAAGATTGTTCTGGTTTGGTCATCATTATTAAAGAGTCCGCTTGATTTAAGAGTTAAAAGCATGCCCAGGCACCTTCTTAGGGCCGTCTGGACAGATTTTCTTGACTAGGCTGGGCCATCTACGTGCCAAGTGAAAAAGTGTCATCAAATTATTTGTTTTTCAATTTTCTTCTTTTTTTTTTTCAAATCTTCTGCTTTTACCTTTCTTTATTGTTTTCTTCTTCTCATTCTTCTTCTTCTTCTTCTTCTTCTTCTTCTTCTTCTTCTTCTTCTTCCTTTTTTTCTTTCATTTACTGTTCTTGGCCTGTAGGAGCAACCTAATCCCTTTTGAAGGTCCGTCACCTAGTGCTTGTCATTGCTTTGCCACTTGACAATAAACATCTATTCTTGCTTGCCTCTGGTTGATGATGTCCAGCTTCTTGTTATGATGGAAATGTATATGGCTTTGTAAAGAAACCATTATCCTTTTATTTTTATATCCACAAGCAGGTTCCATGATGCTACTAAGAAAATAATTTGATGTTTCTGACCTTTCTCCATGCTATAATGGCAGTCCTCAGATGTTCCAGAATATTCTCTGGATAGGAATGTTCGCACTAAACATTTGAAGTGTAACCCCTTAACTGAACAACACACGTTGTATGTCTTGCCTAAATATATACAGCTGCAGATAGAAAAGAGCTTATATGCCCTTGCTGATCCCTTTTTTGTCCATATCTGCTGAGGTGGCAGTTGAAGGGCCTGATTAATACACGTCACATATAAACAAATACTTCAAGTGCAATAAGGGGTTGACTTATGCTGACTTGGAGCAGGGTTAATTTGCCCATTTACTTGAAGTCAAATGCACGCAAGTGGCAACTCTGTTAAAGAAACCCCTATTTGGCTGTCTAGAGTCAATCGGTTCTAGTCAATATAGAGGAAATAAAAGAAGAAAATAAGAACAGGCAGGTTGGCCTCTCTCATATCCCATACCCCAGTCTACATGTTGAAAGATAAAAAAGGAATCCTTAAGAACAGAGAAGAAACTTTGTTTGAGCTGCCTACTTGCTCCACCATAGAGATCTTTGGTGCAACTCACCTGCATAATTGCTTTGATGTATTAGACTTGTTTTTGGCTGTACACATTTTATGCCTCATAGATCACAAACATTACAAGAGACTATAACAGATATTACAGTGATACATGTTGAAGGATGTGTTCTCATTTTGGTATATAACACATGGATGACAAAGAAAAGGTTACAAGGCATTTTTTGGTAAATATCTGGATGCCCATAGATTCGACATCCAATTTTCATCCTTTCTAGGAACCGAGTTGGCATATTTTATGGTATCTTCTCCTTTTTTCGTGTGCATCCTCATGACAAGGTCTCTTTTGGGAATTGATTGGCTAATTCTTGTACAAGCATGTCTTTTTTTCTTATTTTCCTGCATTAGAATCTTCTTTGCTTATGTGTTTACAATCTCCGGTAGTTTGGTCTATTGTGTTCCTCCCCACTTGACCGTTTTGTTGTACAGGTTGGGCCAGGTTCCTCGTTACGAGCACCATCAAATAACCAAAATGGAAGCACTTTGTACGTATACATTTTCCAGGCACCTACTATGAGCATGTGAAAGATACTAATTTACGTTAATATGTTGTTTGGTTTGAAATTTGAACCCAATGTGAGGACCATTTACTGCAGGGCTGTAAAATCATATTGTGAAAGTCAATCCTGCCCTGCAGAGCTCGTCTCTCCTCCAGAAGATTGCCATGTGAACACCTCTTTGTCTTTCACTCTCCAAGTAAGGGATTTTTTTTTGTTTGCCTTTTCTGAGGAGCCTGCCCTTCTAGTTTCCTTCTTGATCGTACATACAATTTTATTTTATTCAATCGGGTCTAAGGAAAAATCAGGTTCACATATTTTTATAACGTTTATTTATGCACCTTCATTTTTTGGGTTTTCAGTTGAGCTCTTGTTGATTCTCTTAGGGGGCATTTGATGGACATAGGTAAATATCTGGCAACAAAATTTTAAGTGTATAAACAGTCTACATGATCACAAGAAGCAAATCCTGAAATGGGTAAGAAGAGACACAACTAATAGCAACATGTTACAAGAATCCAATTGTGCTGTATTAAACAAAGAATCAACCCGATAACAAAGAAATAACTGTGTTTGTACAGGGTTCAGGTTTGCGCATCCATTATAAACTTATAACTGAACACACAGAGATAGAGAGATAGAGACTAGAGAGAGAGAGAGAGAGAGAGAGAGAAAGAGAGAGAGAGTTCTTAGTGATGAAGCAAGATTTTTTGCATATAGGTTTCATCTGAGATGTGCATCGTGGGATGCCCATCCTCCACTGTGATCTTGAGGGCTTGAACTTGTGCGTCTATGCCTAAAACCATTGATGCCTAGGAGGGCTTGGATCTCTCTGCCTCCAGCTGGAGCAGCCAGATGACGCCCCAATATCTACTCTAGTTTTCCCACTTATGGGCAAGAGAAAGCTGGATAAAACCACAAGCCACTGAGTGAGGCACCAAGGAGGGTTCTCAAGTTTGCAAAAGCCCCAATTGACAAGTCCCAAACACCATGGTGAGAGAGAGAGAGAGGTGTACACTAATTACAAACCAGAGCGGTGATGTTGGATGAGCAGCAGCAGTGGTAAAGTTGGATGAGCAACAGCGGTGGCGGTCAAACTTGCTGTGGCAGTGGTGAGAGGCAATGAGCTCTGCTGTGGTGAAGAGGATGCAAGCTAAAAGAGAAAGTGAGAGGAGAAAACATTACCCAATGACTACTTCTTTTGCCCACGGATAAACATCGGACCTCAATAGGTCCTATATTTTTGCACTCTCACCATTGAGCATGCAGATGTTTCCTGCGTGCATGATGGAGCATGGATCAAACCAATAGGTCCGACATTTTTCTGTGGACAAACATCCGCGCTCTTGCCATTGAGCATGCAGATGTTTCCTCCGCATGTGATGGACCATGGATCAGACCATGAAATGATGACATTGATCCGCAGTCTTTAGTAAGATCCGCACTTATCAAACACCCATAATGACAATCTGTCCATCTATCTCTTGTTTCTCTATTATGTTCCTTTTATATGTCAAACTAACTTGTAGCACATTTTTTTTTCTTTCTTATCGCATACTAGGATGCTGGATTTTGCTTCATAATGTACAAATTTGGCTATGCAGTTATCATTTGTAATTTTTCTTGCATCTGCTTGACATATATTTCATGTAAAAGCTCACTTTTATTTCTTCAGGTAATTGTTTCTATGGTGTTGCCATTCTTTCTTAATGAAACATGGTAATTGTGTTAGGATATCTGTTTCATTTTGGCTTCTGCAAGGATGAGGATTAGTCTGCTATCTCATTTTATCTTTTCAAATCCTGTAAATTGAGGTTTTGATGGCTCCTGCAACAAGCTGTATTCTTAACCTTTGGCTTGATCCACCTTACTTAGTATGCGAGCACACTAGTGATTGGTTGTCTTGTGACAAAATTGTTGGAAGAAGCAGTTTCTGAAAAATATGCATGTGTTCACCAAATCCCTGATACCTTCTGAAAACCATATAGATCATTTTATATGGTTGGATCTATGAAAATGGAAACAAAGAAACAAATTTAAGGAGAAGGGCCAGAAGGCAAATTTTGACTAGATTGCATGTATAGAGGTTCTATATATATATATATATATATATATATAGTGTGTGTGTGTGTGTTGTATTTACACATCAAATGAGACTTGAAATTCCTCCATACGGTAATGGCCGTGGAGGGAAAAGCCCATTTGGGATGAGGGAGCTTGTAAAGTTGGGGCATATTATTGGCTCAATTGGAGTCAAGGTGGGTTATGCGAAGGCACACCCACACTACAACCATCTGTATATGAAATAATTTGGATGTCATAATTGAAGTTGTTTTGACTTGGTCCAATTGTGTAGATGTGTTCAACAGGACCAAAGCCTAATAATATTTGTGTAGTTTCTAAAAAAAAAAAAAGTTTCTTATGAGCCTAAAAAATTTGATACATTATCTTTCATTGTTGAATTGCTTACAAAACCTTGACACACGGATTCCAGCAATTCAAAAGCTAATCTCCACGAAACCTACCTTATAGATCTTGGGAAAAATGAGCATTTTGATAAAACGAGAAAGGCAACAAATTTGCATATATAAACAATTGGGGATTCTGACCATGACTTGGGTACCTATAAACAATGTAGAGATTATGATCCATGAATTAGGTGGAGACCAAATCTGGAATCCAGGTCCGACACTATAGATCACATTTTGAGGATAGAATTTAGGGAAACAAATGCAAAAATTGATAACATGAGAATGATAATGAGTTTTCACATATAAACAATGCTGGTGATTATGATTCATGACTTAGGTTAAAAACAAATATGGCTTGTGTAAACAATTTCAGAGTTTGTGATCCATGATTTAGATTGTGACCAAATCTGGCACATATAAACAGTTGCACCAATCATGGTCCATGACTTAGGTTGAAATCAAATCCAGAAACAAAGCATGCATAAATCAAGAGTAGAGGTTATGATCCATGACTTAAGTTGAAAACCATATCCAAATCCAGGTCTGCATGAGTTCCTGCTTGTTGATAGACAGTAAAGGATGAGCAGAGGTGATTCCTGCCTCCCGTACTGTCTCATCTGACAAAATGAAGGTAGACATCCTTTGCTTCTTTCCATTCTGGTTTAAAAATAGGAGAATTGATAGGTGTCACAACCTCCTCACCTTGAAAAGAAATTTATTTTCATAAAGTTCTGAAACTGCCATACCTTATATAAGGTGTCAGTTGATTCAGTACCATGTTTAAGCACATCGCCACTTGCATAACCACAAGATGTGCATATCCATGTGACTTTTGTCCCTGAATGCATAAATTTTTGGGATATTATTCTCTTCTAAATTGTTAAATAGCTTGTTTTCTTTCTTTCCTGTATTTGCTTGAAAAGGATAGGTTCAGAGCATACCTATTGCAGAAGATTGGCTAACCATCTTATATTTTCTGTTAATGTTCCTTTTTTTGTATTTCTAGTTTGATTTAACTGGTTAAAATTTCTGTCAGATTTGCCGTGTGGAAGACCTTACTATTAGTGGCCTTGTCATCGGTAGTATCATACACATCCACAGGGCAAGGACTGTTGTCGTTAATACGGGGGGTGTGATAAGTGCATCAGGGTTAGGTAATATTGAGGTTTTTTGCTTTATATTGACCATAAAGGATGCCAAATACATATTACTGAATTATCATATTGATGTGGTGATTAGTGCACAATGCCTGAGTCATATTGTTCTTATGATGCTGAAATTTAACTTGATCTCAATGCCTACATTTATAGTTCTTTTTCTTTCTGCGGACTTTTTTAGGTTGCATAGATGGAATTGGAAAAGGGAAATATGGAAAATATGGAGCTGGAAGTGGTGCAGGACATGGTGGTCGAGGGGGTGCAGGATTTTATGATGGAAAACTAACTGAAGGTGGTAAAAAATATGGTGATGCTAATCTGCCTTGTGAACTTGGAAGTGGCAATGGAGATCCTACCAAACTTGATGGTTACGTTGCTGGAGGAGGGTTGATTGGTAAGATTTGTCAAGTGATTATATTTTACTAGTGGTACTTTTATCTATTTCCTGAGCACCTGTCTGTTGCAGTATTATGTCAACTTTTTTGGATGTTTAAAAGAAGCCTGCAGAGGTTCCATATACTATTATTGATATTTCATTTTGTAGTGATGGGCTCTACCCAATGGCCATTGTCAAAATTGGACATTTATGGATCCATGGATGCAAATGGGGAGAGTGTTGTACCTTTGAGAAATCAAAATTATACAACAATTGGTGGGCTTGGTGGTGGCTCTGGTGGGTCAATTCTTTTGTTTCTTCAGATGCTTGTGCTTGGGAACAAGTCAACGCTATCAATATCTGGTGGAAAAGGTGGCCTTTTTGGCTGCGGCGGTGGTGGTGGAGGAAGAATTCATTTCGATTGGTCGAATATAGCAACTGGTGATGAATATGTTCCAATTGCTGTTGTAAATAGCACCATCAACTTGAGGTTAGCCAAATTCTGACTCAATCTGTATGTGATAGCTGTTAATAAGACCATCATACAGAGGTGGGTGTGGGCAATAAGTTGAGTATCTTGAACTTGACTAGGGTAGGCCTAATTAAGGTTGGCCCGATCTTGACTTGTGTATGATGAATCAAGTTCAAGATCTTTCAGCTCATATTCAAATGAGCTGAGCTTGAGCTGCATTGTGCAAGCTCATTTAAGCTTTGATTAAACTCATGAAAAGAAGTAATTCTTTTGGTGTATTGTATGTTTTACATGTTTGGTGCTGCAATAGCTTTTTGTGCTTTCATGTAGGTGTTACATGTTCAAATCCCCCAGTTGTCATTGTCTTTTGACACATCTCCCCCAAAAGCTGTAAAAAAAAAAAAAATCTTTTCAGAGTCGGCTGAGCTGCGAAACTTGAACTTGACTTGAGTTCAAGCACAGCCAAGATTTCATGATCTGTGTCGAGTGCTGCACAAGGCAAAGCTTTCAAGGATCTAGCTGAGCCTGAGCCATCTTAACCAAGGTCGAAGTCAGCTTATGCTCAACCCTACACGGAGGTGTTAATAATAATAACACATCATTTGCTATTGTTTTATTTCCTCTTGCTGAAGTTACTAAACATTCACGGCTTGTCTTTACAGCTTATAAAACATGCCTCAAGGACAGGAAAAAGTTTAGTTTGTCTTTGGGCAGTGATACTTTGACAAAACAATTCTGCAGTAATGGTCATTTTTTAAAGAAATTGCATTTCGATTGTCAACCAGTTCACATTGTCATGCTAGCTGTCCTGCATATGTACCTAGTGCACTGCTGTCCTAGATTAACTATGCTATATCATGGTGCTTTTGTCTATGTGATATCCTATTGTTCACGCACAAACACTCTGACATTATACTTTTATGCTTAGCAATCTGTGCGCCAAGAGCAACAAGCATGGATCTTTTTTCTTTTTAAAGTTTTAACTTGAAATCATAACTGATAGCTAAGTTAAAACTGTGTGGCTTGCATGTAGAGGTGGCTTTGGTAGTAATGATGGCCTTTCTGGTGAGGATGGAACAATCACAGGGAACAAGTGTCCAAAAGGGCTTTACGGCACATTCTGCAATGTAAGATTGTCATTTGTGAAGTCCATAGTTGCCGTTTGTTGTTGATGTCAATGGTTTTTTCTGGTTGGCATATTGTTTTGGCAAAGATATTTTCATTCTATTGATGATAACGAAGACTAGGGTTATCTGAAACTATACCTTACAAGGTTGATGATATGCACGATCTTCATTGTGAAAAAATAAAAAAGTTCTTAGTGAGGTTCTGTTGCTTTTCATGTATTATATACCTGAATGAAATTCAGATCTATTCTAAAATGTTCAAGTGGCCTAACGTCCTGACTCAATGAATCTTAGTCTACTTTGGTTTCTGTTTTGTTATAGTAATAGGGCAGGTTTACATCCATGACCTTCTTGCTTGTCTAAAGAGTTACTCTCATCTGTTTGGTTATTCAAAACTTTGATCTGTGAAATTTGTTCAAGTATATTGGTATTATGCCACCTGAAAAGTGAAGCATTATCTTCATTTATAGGAGTGTCCAGTTGGCACATATAAAGATGTAGATGGCTCAGAACCTTCATTATGCTCTCCGTGCGCCCTCGATTCTCTTCCCAATCGTGCAGTTTTTGTATATGTAAGAGGTAAATCTCTTGATGTTGCTGCATTCTCATTTTTCATGCCTGCAGGTAGTGGTTGAATTGAAATTTCGAACGATAGGACTTTCTTCTTGTTTTTCACCGTGAAACACATAAAATTGCATTTTCTGATATGTAAAAAAGAAAAAGGTTATCATTCTTGGGAGCTACCTCTTTTTCTGGCTTGAAGCACTAAACAGCTTTATGCAGGTGGTGTTTCTCAACCTTCTTGCCCGTACAAATGTCTTTCAGACAAATATAGGATGCCAAACTGCTATACACCACTTGAAGAGCTTGTGCATAAATTTGGAGGGCCATGGTTCTTTGGACTTATTCTGACATTCAGTTTAGTGCTCTTAGCATTGCTGTTGAATGCTATCAGGATTAAGTTTGTGGCATCTGGAAGTTCTTATGGACACATGAAGTGTAATGAATCTCGCGTTCATCACTCATTCCCGCATCTCTTGTCTCTAATAGAGGTATTATCACTGCCCCTCTAAGGTTCAAGTGTTATACTGTTTGGAGGTTTAGGTTCTTTGAGATTTCTGGAATATGCATTTGTTCTAAAGAATTTTATGATGATTTAGCTTGAATTATCTAATTTTTCAACCATAGGTGCATGATACCCGCAGAAATGAAGAAACACAAAGCCATGTACACAGAATGTACTTCATGGGTCCAAATACCTTTAGAGAACCATGGCACCTTCCTCATTCTCCACCTGATGCTATTGTTGAGATTGTGTATGGATGAGTATCCATGTAAAGGCAATTCTGCTAGTTTTCGTTTATGTTTATTGCCTTTCTTGATTGGCTATTGTATTGACAGGTATGAGGATGCCTTCAACAGATTCATTGATGATATCAACTCTATTGCTGCATATGAGTGGTGGGAGGGTTCAGTGCATAGTATTCTTTCTATGCTTGCTTACCCTTGTGCTTGGTCGTGGAAACAGTGGCGTCGGAGAAAGAAGATTCATCGCTTGCAGGAATATGTCAAATCAGAATATGATCATTCTTGTCTCCGTTCTTGTCGTTCACGTGCTCTTTACAAAGGGATGAAGGTACTTGTATTCTTTCCTTCACGGGCCTAGGTCAGGAAAACAGTTCCCTGCCTATGTTGTGAAAATCGCTGCTTAGTCAGCATATTCTTTCTGGGCACAAATCTAGTGCCTAGTTTCACCAATAGCCTAGGTAGGTGCTAATTGAAAGTCCTTTTTCTTTTCTCTTGCTGTTTTAACATTTAAAGAAATAAATTATGTTCCTTTTTCGGATGGTTTGATTTTTATCAGTTTTAGAATGAATTGCAATTTTTCATATTTACATTTTAAACTTTACTTTGGGTTCCAACTATGCTGAGTTCCACCTAGGTGTCAATTAAGGCTTTTAGTGGCCTCCTTGCCTAGGTGCCAACAGACACCTTTGGCTACGTGGTCCCTAACAAGGAATGTTATGAATTATGATATATGAGGAAGAGGCTTATCTAACTGCATCAATAATGCGAGATATATTTCATGGATAAGTATGTGATGTAACATGGTGTCATCTTTAGGGCCATACGATGCTGACTAACTTAACCAGCTTTCAATGATTGAAAGCATTATTGTTACTATAGGGTCTTACATGTGGTCGATGGTCTGTTGGAAGCAGCTCTAGATTCTTATCATGGCAAAGCTCAGTGATGAACTATGTGTTTATCTTAAATTAATGTATATATGCATGTTCATGTATGTGCGCGTGTGTGTATGTAAGATTTTGAGAAAAACTGATGGCACATGTATATAAACCCTTTACTGTCGTGTGTACTTGTTTATAGCCTTTTTTAGTGAAAGCCATTTTTCAAGTTACATGGGGAGTAGAGATTCACCACATCAGATACACTTACCAGAAAACATGTTGCAATATAAAATTATAAATTATGCAAGATTGCAATAAAATCCTCGATCATAGATTAGGCTGCAGTCCCCATCAAATAAAGAAATGAATCCATGGCAACTTTGTGATTGTATCTTGTGGGTGGAAAATCAATTTACTTTCTTGAAGAAGTAAAAAGTGTGAAAGATATGACCATATGACAAAGTACATGCCTCTTATGGAAACAACTGTTGAAAGGTTCATGTTTTTGTGGCATTATGTCTATGAGACTTCAATTCATAGTTCCAATCACTTTTGAAATAGATGGCTTAGATTTCTGTAGAAAACTAGAAATGAATGCTTGAAAATGAAGATGTGCAGTTCATATTATGATCATAGGAATGTTTTTATTACTGGGACCAAATCAATTTCTTGTGATACAATGTCTGGATCAGCTACCTTTTTCATAAGATGGAACTGCAAACTCAGATCCCACTAGTTTAGGGACACAATTTGCAAATTTTCTGCTGATGAGAACACTAAATCTTTCTTTTGAAGATAAGTGAATGTGATGCTGGATATGCAATGATATATCCGTGGGTGCTTGTATATGTTCTGTGTCTGGCTCAGTAGATTAGCATGAATGCCTGGTCGTGCACTCACAAAGGTGAGAGACAATCCAAGCTTTAAAACCGCTTCTTTGTGTTTCGTTGGCTGTACACAATTGCTACCAGTTTTCATTGCTCGGTTGGAAGAAATATGTGCATTAATCAACAATATGGTCGAAGCAAGCAGTTTTTTTCTGGCTTGCCAGAAAGCACCCAACTGATCAGCATGATTTTTGATGCATTTTCTTCTTATCATTTTATGATGTTTCTTGTACTGATCAAAAGGTAAAATGGACAACAGTTCTCTCTCCTTTCTTTTTTTTTTTTCTCTTCCGGGTGCATGTGGATGCACATGGGGCTTTATGATAAGTACCAAAGTTTTACAGGTTGAAAGATTTGAAAATTATTGTCCTGAAAAATAAGTTTAATACGATTGAAAGTACTGATAGATGAATTTTTGGGTGTCTATCAGTTCTGTTCATGTGTTCTTACCCTGCTGAGTACAGTAATGGCCTGTTGTTGAGCGTATTATGTTTCTTTTTACAAATTGATGGCCCTAACTTGCAGGTAGGCTCTACCCCGGATCTTATAGTTGCTTATATTGATTTTTTCCTTGGTGGGGATGAGAAGCGATTGGATATACATTCAGGAAACCTGCATAGGTTTCCCTTCTGTATTATGCTTGGCGGTGATGGAAGTTATATGTCTCCTTACAACCTTCACAGTGACATGCTGTTAACGAGGATTGTAAGCCAGGTATTTTTGGTTCTGAGGCAGATTGAGTCTTCAATTATGACTTAAAATAACCTTATATAATTTCTACAGTATATTCCTTCAAAAATCTGGGATCGGCTAGTTGATGGAATCAATGCCCAACTAAGAACTGTGAGACAGGCACGTGTGCGTTCCACATTAATGCCTGTTATTGACTGGATCAATATTCTTGCAAATCCACAACTGCAATTGTATGCCATTAGAGCTGAGCTGGGATGGTTCCAGGCCACAGCTTCTGGTTATTATCAGTTAGGGCTTCTAATAACAATTGGGAATTCATTGCTCCAAAATAACAGCCTGAGCGTTCCCAAAAGAACAAGCAGAGGCAGTTTAAATCAAACGAGGTATTGTTCGATAACCAATCATGTCGTGTTTCCGTCTCACACAATATCTGTGGCATAAAATAAAATCTCATTGTATGAACAATCTTCTTCATTAATGGATGGGATCTGCAACTATTTTATTATCGCTTAATGACAAGACCTCTTATTTACCATTGAATGTTCTACTGCAGTAAAAGTCCTACAGTTCCCTGCAACAGTAGTGACCAAATGCAGCAGAATCAGCAGCTTGCTAATCATTTTTTATCACGGAAGAGAATAAGTGGAGGAGTAAGTGGAGGGTTACTGAATAGTGTCACAGTACAATCTCTGGACTATAAAAGAGGCTTCTTGTTCCCATTTTCTCTTCTACTCCAAAATACCAAGCCCATTGACTGCCAGGTAAATAATTAAGATTTTTCCTTTTTTAGTGCTGGTGGATTTGACTACTAATCCATTTACTCAAACGTATTGCAGGATACAGTGCTGCTAGTTATAACGATTTTACTTCTTGGGGACTTCACCTTAACCCTTCTTATGCTGCTTCAATTTTACTGGATTTCTCTGGGCACCTTCCTTTCAGTCTTGCTTATCCTTCCACTTTCCTTGCTATCTTCATTCCCAGCCGGTTTGAGTGCACTTTTCAGTCAAATGCCTCAGAGATCTTCTTCTCTTGCACGGGTTTATGCTTTATGGAATGCTACTTCTCTTTCCAACATCGTAAGTACATTGTCATATATTGTCCTTCTCTTTCTGTGGTAGTTTTGTAATATCGATTTGGAAATGATGAATTACATGATATGTAGAACTATGTAGCCTTTTTTTTTGGGTGCTTATATGTGGCTTTATGCTTTCCGTTAGTAAGGAGAATGGTTGAGTACATTACTGGTATCCTAGAGAGAATTAACATTTTTCGGTGTTGCTTACTTCAAGATGACCCAAATGCAATGCAACTTTAATCCAGCATTTGCTACTGGTATTTTAGTTGCAGCACCTGCCAATACGGGAAATATAGTCATCTTAGAAAGTTGCTGCTTCATAGTCTCTTCAATTTTTAAATATTATATTTGTCTACGTTAGTATTTTATGAGTTTATACTTTACTGTCTTTTGTGGTTTTGGGGGTATAAGTAGATATGAGGAAAATATTTAGTTTATGTATGTCTTTTGCATGTTTTGGTTTTTTATACATGTGTTCTGCTTGTAACCTGAAGTACATTTTAGGAAATCCGATATGAATGTAAGCGCAATATCTTGATGAAAGTTGATTTTCATTTATACAAGGGTTTTCATGCTAGCTTTTCTTTTAGTAGCCCATGAATGTGGGCTGTGGAGATCTCTGACAAATTTTCTGGCATTAATGCAGTTCGTATCTTTCAGTTGCGGCCTTGTTTATTACGGTTTCCTACAACAATCTTCTCAAACTACAAGTGCTCAGACATTTGGAAGGTATCTATCCAACGATCCTTTTTGTTTCTGTCTTAATCTAGGAGATTATACCAAGTAACTAAGCAGATGATTGCGGTTGTGGATATATGGTATAAGCTCATACTGACTTTTATGATGGGTCATTTGTTGTCAAACGTCAGTTATCAAGAACAAACCAACTTGTGAGAAAGTATGACTAGGTCCAGTGAATGTAATCAACAATAGTGCTGTAATTTTGCTTGTCCAGTTATTGTAAGAAGTTGCAAACTATGCCCTTGAAGTCCATACTTCAGAATATTTACGTTCAACTAGGCAGCCTCTAGGAATCTTCCTTCGTAATAATGTCGACATTGCCTTGTCTAAGTCCAGACATTCGTTGCCGAGTATAAGTTCAGGATATTAACTTCAACAAGAAATTTTGGGTTGGCACAGTTGACATGGTCATGCTGTTAATTCTTCCGTTAGACGAGTTCTTAGTTGCTAAAAGGAGACAGTGATTTGTCTGAGGATCATATAATATGCTTTAAAATCTTCAATCCTTTTCATTGTTATTTGTGAATTTGTGTTTCTGGTTATAACTTGTGATCCTCTTTTTTTTCCTATGCAGAAATAGGGAGGGTGATGGGTGGTGGGTCTTGCCCGTTGTTCTTTTTCTCTTGAAATGCACTCAAGCACGGTTTGTGGACTGGCACATTGCAAATCTGGAGGTTCAAGATCGATCTTTGTTTTTCGTAGAACCGGAGAAGTTTTGGAATCTCTGATATCTGTCGGTAGTGTAACCTCGACATGGACAGGTGTGCGAGTTTGGATGCCTTCTGTCTGTGCTTTTTATATACATATTGCATTCTTGAATGTAAATATCCGTTTTAAATGTAAATTATGATTTGTTTTTTTGACCTCGAGGTTTTTGCAACCCCAAATGTAAAAAATACAATGTGAAGTTGTTTGTGTTCATAGTCACCAAGACCAAGATTCTGTTGATAAAAAATTGTGAGGAATTGCTCAAGAAATGAACGTATAGCGAAAACATGTCCTTGTTTCACAATATTTCAACTAACCGTTTAACGTTTTAAAGTGTGTTCAAAGTTCAAACAGCCTCTTTTGATTACCACCGTCAAGTTACCTCTGGTTCATTTCAGTCATTGAATAAAATGACTAAAATGACCTCCATAGTCTGTTGCTAATGCAAGATGTTCCTCTGAAAGAAAAGTGCCTCAATAAGAGAACAGGACAGTTCACACCCCTTTTTTCCCCCTGAAAAATTTATATTGTTAAATCTGGACTCCTAAGAATCACGTTGCTAATGATAAACATTGTCAGGATAGGATTTGATCGAAGACAAAAAAAAAAAAAATTGCTGCATTTGCTAATGAAAATGGTCAGAGGGTACTGATTTGTGCATTTCTCTGTCCTGTTACCCCCAACGGATTTCTTTCCAATGGTGCCCCCAAGCAATCACCATGGCTTCCATGGCCAACCTTCTAAGGCCTCTCAAGAAGCTCAAACGCACCCCTTCCTCCTTTACAGCACTAGAGGATCCTAGCTTCCATCCAATTTGCTGCCCCACCAAGAACCTCACTTGTAGTCCTAAGTTTCTGCTGATCAGCATCTCCTCTTTCACTTAGTGTTTCCATGATTCTTTCTATTTTTTTAGTGGAAAATTCTCGTTTAAATGCTCATCTTTGGAAACATTAGATAAAACTGGACACATCTCTGGCCAGGGGCAGAACCAGAAATATTTTTTAGGGGGGCCGAATAGTATTTTGAAAATTTATATAGGGGCTGACAAACAATTTTGAGAATTTTTACATATGAAAATATCTTCAGTGTCTCAAATATTCAGAAATGAGAGACTCAAAACTTGGATTAGGCAAGAAACCTTGGTTCACAAATTCAAATGCTTCTTTCTTATGCTTGGACAAGTTGAAGTTAACTACAATTCCAAACCAAAAATTGTGGAGAGGTCACAGACCGGTATAGGTCATCGGGTTGTCTATCTGATAACATCAGCAATTGGGTTGCAAGTATTATCCTTTGAAGGATGTCTAATAAGAACATTGTTTTTTTTGAAATATATGTTCTACATTGTGTTTATGTAGAAGAAAGTGTTCTACATGCGGGATGCAGATATTACTGGAATACCCTCCTTCGGTCCTTCTTGCAATCAAGTGAGGTAAAGGAAAGTTAAAAGTTTAATAGTTTGGATGCATTTTTTGGGCATAATTTGGTAGGGATCTGCCTAACTTTAGCTTGTCCATTAAAAAAAGTTAAGCTACGATGACCATCTCACCAAATCGACAAATCTCATTAGGTACGTTCATAAGATTAAGAATCTTGCATGGGAAACTGAGGGTTGGGATTGGGTTGGTCTCAATGTTTGGCAGATTGAAAGGGATTGGTGAGGAATCTCTCTCTCTCTTATTTACGAGTCATAGAGTGGCAGATTGCCATCAGATTATGTGAATCCCGGGAGTTGGACTTTGAGATCCTCCAACTTGGTTTTATATCAATGCCTTAGCTGGAAGGATCAAACTACTGTTGGCTATAAATGAGTCAGATGATCAAATGCATTCAATATGATAAAGGATTGAAGAAAATGATGTTACGACATGAAATGAGATAGAAAAGAGGGGCAGCCGATTCACATTAATTAAACTGAAAAACAAGTAGTTAAAAGGGGAAAGTAAACTTGAGTACTAAAAAAAAGGCAAAACCGAGAATTTTTGCCTTTGTTTCATGAAGCAAAAGAATTTAAAGAAAAAAATCAGCAAGCGTGAGGAGGGCTATGGTTTGAATGAATTTGAGCTGGTGCTGACTTTTAGATCCTCCCAAAGGTTACCTAAACATTAGAATTCCACAACATGCATACTTTTCATTAATAAACCCCACGACCAAATGAAATGATATCTTTAGTTAAAATATTAATACTTGCAATTCCGGCCTGTCCTTTACCCAAGTCTCTCTCTCTCTCTTAAAGCTTTTAAATATTCAAAGATAACAAATTATGCATTATACCCTTTACAAGGAAACTCAATATATATTGTTTGCCTGTCAATGTCTTGCTGGTGGCTTTGCCTTCTATATCAGTGTGTGTGCGGCGAACAGTTCTATGATTCCATACCTTTTTAGTGGATGTTTACCGGCAAATGGGGACAGTCATTTTCGAACACTAACTGAAATAAACAGTACCTGTAGTCATTGATGTTAAACACTTGCCTAGTAGAGGTTGGTGCAAGTTCAGCAATTAGACCTTCATAGGCCAATTTTTGTTTCTTATTTTTTCGTTTCAACTAACATCATTAAAATATCAAGTAATGGAGGAGAAGTGACACTAGACAAACCGCCTGAACTCTTTTCATAAATAAGAAGATATGTCAAGTTTATATAATAGATGGACAAGGGTGGAAGTTTTGGTTAAGGGGCACTGGTTATAAAATTTTATTATCTAAAGTATCAATATTAAACTAGGAGTTTTTTGAGAGTCTGTGTGGGCAATAGCCCATACAGTGCCCACTCACTGCCTCCGCCCCTGTTAAGATGCATCACCTTATCATATATATATATATATATATATATATATATATATATATAAAATCATAAAAGACAAAACCAGATCCTAAATCTCATTCAAGTTCACCCACCAGGCCAACTTTGTCATGCGACAGATCCCATGTAATCCCAAAACCACCTTTAAGCTCATCTTTGCCTACCAATCTAGCCTTATATATTATTAACAACATGATGGGACATCCAAGTGTTAGGCAGACAGCCCTCTGCTCATCTGTTCATAGATCGAAGGCAGCCTATGACTGTCTATGATGTGAGAGTACCATCTTCCAAATACTATTGGCTTTATACAGAAAATTCCTGTCCTACCGAGGTTTTATATATATAAACTTGGTTTCTGTATGGCCCATTTTATAGGATCTATAATTAGGGTTGGAGCATCTATTTTCCAATATAAAATTACTGGTCAGACGGTACGAGCTTCCAAAAGAGTGATCATGTATTCCGGCACGAATTGACAGCCACAGGAGAGAGAGAGAGGGAGAGAGAACAGAGAGCAGGTAGTGTATTAGACAAGGATAACTCACCATTTGCAAATCAGAGAAGTAGCGCCCACATATATTGAACTGATGGTTGAACTTTCACTAATCTGTCTGTTTGAAATAACCCTTGTGGTTATTGCCAATGAAGGAAGACTCTGGACTCAGGAAGACTGGACACAACATCGAGCTACCGGAGGTCAACTTGATTAAGCTTGGCATTTGATAGTGTGATTGAGTAATTAATCAGCATGTTTTAACTAACTAGACATAGCTTGAAACTAAGAGGTGTTTTGGTAATTAGAATACTTCGTAAGTGTTTCATGAATCTACCCTAATGATGAAGAGTAGATGTTCCATGAATCGAACTCAATATTTATTAATACAGATTCATGGGATATTCACAAGATCTTTTATTTACCAAACAATCCCTAAGGTTCCATGTTCGGCCCCCTCTCTTTTAGCATCCTTTTGGCAAAAGTGTTTCTTTAGAGTTCTAGTTTAAGAAGGTCAGATCATTGACAGTCTGCACACATCTCCTTGGCATAATCTGATAGGAGTCAGCATTAATCCTGACTTGCCTAAAAGTACAAGAAAATTGAGGGGACACAACCATGTGGGAGATGTTTTTTTCATTTATGATGTAGCTGTTCAACTACTTAACCGGAACTACTGAGCCTAGGTGTAAGATATTCTTTCTCATATATATGTTACATTGGAAATTCTATCTACTGTGTATATGTCCGCTGCAGTGTGTGACTTGCAAACATGTCGAAAAGCCACAAATTTCAGACATTTAATAAGCTTGTGATCTAAACTGTTTTTGGAGGCAAATCTTCTGTGGCTATAAATGAGTACTCGGACATGTTTCTTTCAAGATCTGTATAAATAAATGAAAGTGATGTACCGCCATCTTTTATTGAAAGTTTTGGACTATGGCCTACCAGTGAGTGAGGGTCCCCATCGATATAAACAACATTAAAGACAGATATAGCAATTAAGTGAGCATCCTATTCAAAGCCAGAGAGGACTATAGTCTGAATGAGAGTTATCAAAGCAGCTAAGGAGAGTAAATAACCCACTAAACAGTACCAATATGGAGTCACAAAATACCTTTTACTTATATCCCTACCAATGTTCATTAGTGCACCATCCCCTATTCCAATTTTCTTTTCTGATACTCAAATTAATTGAGTTTGTAACGATGGAGCCCATTCTTACATCAAGGCTCCTGGTCTCATGGATCCCAAAAAGACTAAGAACCAGGACCAACCAACCACTTAACAAAGAACTCTAAAGTATAAACTACTAAGTGGAATGTTGTGCAATAGAACCTTCAATCCGGACCATCTGTTGAGAAGGCGAAGGACTATGAACCAATCTATCCATGAAATGAGGTAAAATTTGCAACCATGCATTTAATAGATGCAAAAATCTTTCAAAAACCGCTGAGGCTGATTGGATGCTTGTGAGATCCAACGGTAGTTGATATTCCTGCTTGGATCGCCTGTTGGAGGTACCATCGGTCCATAAAATGGCATGCCACCTTTTAAAAACCAAGGCCATACTTTTAATTCTCAGATTCTGAATCCCTAACCCATCTTGATCTTGATGCATAATTGGCAAACCCATATATCGGACTCAAAAGTCCGGAGCTGTAGATGACCAGGTCACTGGGTCAGCGTGTTGACTCGTCGATTCACTTGAGTATTCAAATAACCGTAATGTAAAAATATTGCAGCTGAATCAGGCGATTCCGAGTGAGTCAAGGGCGAGCCAGTGCCAAGTGGAGCGGGGTCGAGTCAGGAGCGAGTAAGAGCCCAGTCGGGCCAACCCTTGACTTGCGGGCAGATTTGTTGGCAATCCGAGCTTACTCGGGCGATTCCTAAGTCAGCCCGCAAGTTTGCCAACTATGTCTTTAGGCAGTGGCGGAGCCAGCGTGGGGCAGGTGTGGGCGCCTGCCTACGCCAGCTCAAGAAAACTCCATGTGAAATGGAGTCTCAACCCAGCTTCACGCCTGTGTTGCCCACGCCAATATTTGCTTTATTTTTAAAATAACAGAAATTTTTTTCACAAACTATGTACTAGTGCCCCGTAGCCAAAAATATCTGGCTCCGCCACTGTCTTTAGGTAAGCATAAGAATAACCATGCCACTTAATGCTGCTAGGAAGCTGTAGAGAGAGAGAGAGAGAGAGAGTTTAATAGTGATTATCAAGATGGGCCTCTTGTGCTTAACGTGATAAGTTGATAACTGTAAAACTTAAATTCTTGCATGCATGACCACTAGGGTAGGCTAACTGGTGCATCATCTTGGACGTGACGGGTTGAGAGCAGCATAATTATTTGTTGTATGCGGATGATCTCAATCCTATACATTTGAGGGCCGAAAGTTTGGCAGGATTTTTGATAAAAGTAGGTGAACAGGTTTAGCTACCAGGTAGAGCGTATCCATTCGACCAAACCTAGCTAGATTAAGTCAAGTAGACAGTTTACAAGTTTCTTTATATATATATATATATATATATATATAGAGAGAGAGAGAGAGAGAGAGAGAGAAAGTCGCCAAAACTGTCATCCTCTGTTCTAGGGAGAGAGGAAAAAACTGTAATTGTCTTACCGAATTTAAAATGCGGGAATTTCAATGCCAAAGCTTCGGTTTTCTTAGATTGACACAGACATGAGATTCGGCTTCTTAAGATTCAATTTCCTAGGGAAAGTTATGCTGAGTGATTTCCTATGAAAGTGAGTCAAGGGTGTAGGAGTGTCCGGGCGCATGTTCACATTAATCGGAATCGAGTGGGACAGGAAACTACAGCCGATCAGAAATCACAGGCTGCAAGTGGAGGAGAAATCTGAGTGGGAATCGGGACCGGAAGTCCAAGAATTGCAGGGCAATTCAAACACCTTAAATGAGTATTTAATTTCCTCTTACTAATTTACATTTGACATGAAAGTTGCAGATGAGAGGTCCTTCTACTACTACTAGATTCAAAATACATATTTATTACAGAAGGGTTTGAACTATGGATCTTCTTTTCCTTGAGGACTTTCAGTACGAGCCCTAGCCAGGTAGATGAGCAGCTGGTTTGTGATTTTCATGTATTTTAAATTTTTGCAAGGCCTTGACTCGGCCTTATATATATATATATACACACACACACACACACACGAACAATCGTGTGCCTCTTGTGCGTGCTGCCGACAAACAATATTGGTAAAATGAAGATGGAAGATTGCAACATGCAGTCTTGCTAAACAATATGGTCTTTTTTCTTGCAATTTAATTGGAATCGTTCAGTTCTCATGATTTCATTGACATCCAATTCCCATGATAAAACTGCACTCACCAGTGTCTTTGCATAAAGTAAGCTTTCAGAAAACATGCCTGCTCGCTCAATAGAGGCTTTCAGAAAACATGCCTGCTCGCTCAATAGAGAACTGAAGCTCCCATCCAATTTTTTGTTCTCCTAATGTCCATTTGTCGAATGTAATAGAATGTACGTGTTTAATGCATATGGTCCAAAAATTGAGGCAGATTCATGGAACAGTTACAAACTGTTCTATTTACCAAACACGCTCCTAAGATACAAAACTTGTTTTCAGTGTCTTGAGGTGCCACCCTTTAACTTACGCGTCGGTGTACCAACCCCAACCCCCTCTCTCCACCCCCAGCTTGCTTTACATGAAGTTGATATCCATGACACTTAAGATGGAGTGCCAACCCCTTTAGGATGAAGACCTATTAATTTTTGCTTCACTAGAAAAGAAAAAACACTTTGACAAAAGTAAAACTCTGTTGGACTTCAAAAATTTTGTTTTAATTTGAGTTGAGTAAATATTATAGAAAAATTTGGCATGCTTCTGAAATTTTCTCGTACATATGTATTTGGATGTATATATATGTGTGTATGACATTATGATAATTTACTCCCTCATTAATGTTCAATAGTAAATATTCAATTGGGAAAAAATGAACTAAAAAATTAAAGTTATCATGAATGGTAAAAGTCAAGATTAATTTCTGAGTATATTTTTCTCATTGAATATTTACTGTTGGACATTTAATGAGGGAAAAAATGAGATAAAATAATCAGAATGTCACATTACGTACTCTCTTTCTCTCTCTCTCTCTCTCTATATATATATATATATATACATATATATATATATATATATATATATATACATATATATATATATATATATATATATATATAGAGAGAGAGAGAGAGAAGGATGTCAATGGGTTGAACTATTGGATAGATTATGATTCGGGGTCCCCAAGTTTAAAACCAAATCCAAACTATTGCGCAATCATCCTAACAGCTTCTACATGAAAGATTAATCTTCACTTATCCAATTTAGATTACGCTCCAACATTAGAAATTTTGTGTTCAAATATTCCACTTAAAGATGGGTTAGGGGCCTTCAAGAAAAAGGTAACTAAATTGATTTTTGTGGGCGCTATACCTCTATATCTTAAATAGTAGAACATCTTAAATAGTAGAACATGGTACTTAAGTTGAAAGGATGGTACTTAAGTTGAAAGGTGCTATCATTGATATCGATAAACCCATGACCCCAATGACAAGAAAAATGAGAGAGATTTTCGAGCCAAAGGGGAGCCTGCAAGGGCCCTAGCCTTCCCCTCAATTTTTTTTTTATAAATTTACATGTAATTTTTTAAAAAATTCACTTGTCCTATATAAAATTTTTAAAAAATGATATTTTAACTTCTGTCAAAATTTAAAAGCTTTAAATCGACAATCCTAGTGTAAAATTTGTGACTGGAATCCTATAAAAAGAAGAGAGGTACACGTCCTTAGACCTAATCGAGGGCTCCTTTTTTTTTTCTTTTTCTTTTTTTCTAATCTATTCTTTTATCGAAGATCACTTCTGCAATTGTGAAATTAAGGCTTCAACGCTTTCAGGTGTTGTTGTACATTCATTTTTAGTGGTTCAAGGAGGAGACATCTGAAGCATCTTCCTCCACGTGATACTCTTTGCCATGCTCGATCCACAAAGAACGTTCAGAAAAATGTTAAAAAAAAAAACAGAAGCACCAAACGGCAGTTTCTATCAGATGGAACACCTCTGAGTTCTGATTAAATATAATAGCGTCGGTGAGAGATCTAGAGAGAGAAAGAGAGCATGGAGGCATTTGGTGGAAGCATGATTCAATGCAGTGACATGATTCTCTCCATGGAACATTTATATCTCCATAAAAGGTTTCAGTACTCTACGTACAGAAAGGGTTGGAATCGCCTCCTCCCCACGTCGCCCTCTGCCACTCAATCAATGCTCGCATTCAATTTCACACCAGCCGCATCAACGAAGCCTGCTGAAACCCATTCCCTATGTGCTTAAGCTTTAACTTCTACTTCCAAAACTCCCCACCATTCTTCTTCTTCCCCCTCCTCTTCTTCTCTGTTCTGTAATTGCAGCCATCACCGGATTTTTCTCCGGCAGCCTCGCCGCTATTTTGCTCTCTTCATTACCTGAAGGTGCTGCCATTTATGGAACTTCCGCACGCTAAGCTATTCTGAATAAAAAACTCCGACTGCATGGATGTGATCACGTTACAGAGTCTGAAAACCAGATTAGTCACCGACCAACTAGTGATTGGCGAACTGATTCGAATAGGATCGGGTCCGAGGAAGTAACTGATAAGTGAAACCGGCCAGAAGCAGAATGAGTTTTATATTCCCTTGGACCAGGATCGGAGGCACCACATTTAAGGCAGGAAAAGTGGAGAAGTGGAGTAGGTGGTCGTCATTCTCATGAACGAGAAAGTCCATTCCTTCTCCGAGCCCTGTGCAGGGGAGCGTGGAGCTTGAGGAGCCCATAAAGACAGGCGTCGTTGCACCCACGCCAACTGCTGCCTGCATCCACAGAAGAGAGAGAGAGAACCACAACTCCATCTAAAAAGCTGAGTAAACTTGGCTTCCTCCTTGTACATCCCTATCTTTACCTTGAATTGAACACCAACAAGAAGGTAAGTTTGTAGAAGTTGAACCAGAGACATATTATTCATGGGCCACAGATCCAACCAATTAAGTGAGAGAGAGGGGAGGACAACAAGCAATTCACTTGGTCTCATAATCACATTCTTAATTTCAAAATCAACATTCTTCCTTACTACCATCATGATAGCAGTTCAAGGATTCCAAGTAAGAACGTGGCTACAACATGCCATCCAATCCAATCCAACTGGTTGCACTACTTATGAGAGAGAAAAAGAAAAGGAATAAACTTTGTTGGAGCTTAGATAGAAAAGGAGAAGAAGTAATGTTAGAAATAGAAAAGGAGAAGAAGTAATGTTAGAAAGAGAGAGAGATAACCGAAAAAATGAGAATGTATATCAAAATTTAGGAACAAGAAGTCCCCTAGATACAAAAATTGGGGACAAGAAGTCCCCTAGTTACAGTAAGAGAGAGAGAGTAGGGATGTGAACTTTTTGGAGTTTAGAAATGGATATTAGAGATGTAGATGGCTTAGATTCGCCGTTTATATGATCCGACATAATAAGATCTTACATAATCGGATACAGACTCAGATTCGGATTTGAATATGAGGTTTTATAATCAAATTCAGATCCAACACGCGCAGTGTCCGCAAGTTGGATTCTTGTCAGATTTTGGGACTCAAATTCAGATTTATTAAAAAAAAAAAAGCTGATCTGAACTTCATTACTGTTAAGGACCCAAATCCAAATACGGATCATAACCTGAAAACTACTGACCATTTGACATCACTGCACCTCTGTTGAGTGAGTAGATGATATCCAATTTAAAAGAATGTTTTCTATTCGGATTTCTATCATTACCAGATCCAACTACATGCATGGCAGCATCAGATTACGTGCACCAGTAAGAAATTTCTCACACACAGGGAAATTTCTTGTCAAGGAGGGACAAACATGTAATTTTTTATAGGTGTTATCAAAATAGGCCTAAATCGATTAATCCAGATCCAACAAGTGGCTCATAGTTCGGATTCGCCAATTCAAGAGTGCCAAGTGTCGACTTTAACTCTAGTTCAAAATAATTTAGTAATTTTCATTTTTAATCATTTAATACCATTTTATTTTATTTTGCTATAAGTTATATATATATATATATATATATAATTGTTGGCCAGTTCAGTTTGAATCAATGAACGGACATTTCTCCTTCAAAATAGAGAAAACTTATTCCTGCAAACGTTTCTCCATTGTTTTTTACCCATTTCACCTTCCAAATAGAGATAAGTTATTGAGGCGAAAGTTTTACCAGCGGCCAAACAAAGCTTGAAATGGAAAAATCAGGATTGAATGTCCAATTATGGAAGGCAGTTAACTGGAAAGCAAGGGCCTGACCGATGCGGGGTCTAAAAATATTGGAATTCTTTTAGTTTCCAAGTCCGAACCTTTCCGCATTCATACCGTTGCTTGGCCAAGTAGGTTTTACCAAACCAAGACGACAGTTGTCCCCACATGTCTCCATTCAATAATAATGAGGCCCGAACAAGACCGACCCTGGCTAATCTCGATTTTATAAAATATGAAGTGAAATTCAAACTATTCTTCTTCTTTTTTTTTTGTGATTAGTGATAGAGTTAAAAAAAATATTAAGACAGAATTTTACTTTTCATTTGCGAGGAAGTTGGTATCAAACGATGGGCCGTCTTGTCGATTTGTAAACTGAAGTGCAGTGAGAGCGGTACCTCGAGACACCAAAAGTAACTCATGTATCAGGATAAGGAGTTGACAGATGTTTTGTTGAGCTGTGAATCTTTCTGTTCACTCGAAAGAGGCATTCATATGAAAATGAAGAAGTATCAAAATAGAAACAAATCAATTTTAGTGTGGGCAATTGCACACACCAATCTACATGTGCCTTTGCAATTGGTATTTTCTTTATATGTATTAGAAATGTAAGTGGTTCCAACATGGGTCAGATTTAGGTTTGTCAATTTTGAACGAATTACTATCATACAAAGCATAGCTGGTCAGGTTGATGGTGGAAAATGTGACAAGTCTTGTCTCTGCTCTCCGCTCTCCGCATTGAGGAAGTTAAAACCTCGAACACCGAACCCCATCTAAGACGATCTATATGATGACTATAAGATATGAGAAAGTAATATACATGCAGAAAATAAAGAATATATGAAAGTTTATATATGATGACTATAAGATATGAGAAAGTAATATACATGCAGAAAATAAAGAATATATGAAAGTTTATGCGAATGTACAAAGGACAAAAACAGAGAGAGAGAGAGAGAGAGAGAGATTTACTTTGAAAAGAAAAGGTAGGAAAATAAAAGCTAAATATTCCTATATCAGAATGGGTTGAAGCAAGACCTTAAAAAGCTACCATCTTGCTATTATCATTCTTGAATTCACGATAAGACAAAAGAAATTTGCTTCAACGTTGTTGCCCACATGAACTTTATTACTTTAACATCCGTGAGACATTGTGTCTGTTCAATGAAAAAAGAAGAAAAGATAAAAGAAAACTGCCGGAACTTTGGCACCTCTTGGAGGGCCAACTCTCTCCCGCAACTCGTGGTGCGTTTTGTAACATCTGAGAGTAAAAATCTCAGGTATCAAATGTTTGGAAGACAAACAAACACGGAGAAGCTCATGCCGGAGAATCATAATCTTGGAACTCGGAATCATGGCATTAGAAGTCGATCAGAAATCTTAAGCTCGAGACAGTTCATAGCCCTCTTTAGGTTATAATGTTTGATATAATTGACTGTAGTTGGTGCAGCGACACTTAGACATACATATTTATGACCTGATTTAAATCGACATTAACATATGCTTTTGCCTGCATTAAATATCGACAAAATGTCTTAACAGCTCATAAATAGGAAATGTAGATGCGGAGTGGCATCCTTCTTTGAAGCAACCAGACAAACGGCACCATCTAAAGATCCTGATATTAGATTCTTATTTTCTTTCATCCACTTTAAGAATAGCTAGAAAAGGGTTTATTAACCTTTCAAGAAACAAGATAAAAGAAGTTCTGGATTTTCAGTGCTAAACCAAAATCACGATCTTGGCAATATGATGGCGGTAAATTTTCATCATCATATATATTTACAAGTAGATGAACAACTTCAATGTATCTCATCAACCTCATGCAACAAATGAATAAAAGCTAAAAACAGCTCATTTTTGCTCCAAAAAATATGAAAAGAAAAAATGAAGAGCGAAGTAATTATCCGACCTCTCCTATGATTATTACCGGAAAAGGGCGTTCTGTCGTCCGTATATTACGATCGTGCCGCTGAAGCTATTTTTGGTCAATGAGGAGTCAAAGGACAATAGTGTCTCTTCCCAAGAAACTCAGGCATTGTTTGGTTATTTTTCCGTTCACATGTCCGACCTCAAGAAGAGCAGGAAGCTTTCCGCCGCCGCCGCGAACCGGTCGCTGTGGCTGTCCGGCTCGACGCCGGTCGCCGGGAAAACGTCGCTGGGCCGACTCCGGCCCTCGCTGCTCGAACGGAATGACGTCGTCCTCAGCGAAAACGAGGACGACGCCGAAGAGACCAGCCTTTCCAGGTACTCCCTTAGCCAATTGCGGCTTGTTCCGCCGACTCCATCCGCCACCATCTTCGGTTCCGTCCGGTACCCACCGCCCACTTCGCGGAAGTCCGCCTCCCCAGAACCAGAGAACCCGTGAAACCTGTCGGAGTTTTTGTCCCGGTCGGCGACGAACACCTCCGGCTGCGAATTATCCGGCACTACGTACTCGAACGACCCCATCGAATAAGACCGCCGGCTTCCGCCACCGCCCGAACGCCCGCTGATGCTCCCGAGCTCCACACGGAAACTCCGGCCGCCGACGGATGACTTCACCGACTCGACATCCTCCCGCTCGTTCCCGGCACCGGCGGCGCCTGTGTTGGTGGTGGCAGCGGGGATGGCCGGAGCGGCGGTGAGGTCGGAGCGGCAGAGCGGGCATGTAGTGTTGGTGAGCAGCCACGTTCCGATGCAGTCCGCGTGGAAGGCGTGAGTGCAGTAAGGGAGTAGGCGCAGGCGATCGTCCGACTGGAAGGGGCTGAGGCAGACGGCACAATCCAGGCGCTGGTTGCTGCGGCTGGTGATGGAGGCGAAGGTGAAGATGGGGAGTGAGTCCACCAGGGTGACACCTCCGTTTCCTCCTCCGCTACTGCTGCTCCTGCTATGGTGGTGGTGGAATTGGGTCTCGATGGTTACCGCCTCCGGCGGGCTGCTAGTGCTGCTGCTGGTGGTGGGTATGGTGGTTCTTGATCTTCGACGCTCAAGGAGCCGGAGAAGCAGGTGGAGGGACAGCGAAACGAGGAAGACGACGGCCAAGATCAAGAGCAGTATCATGACGGCATTGGCCTTCAGTTGGTGGTAGCTGGATTGCGACGACCTCTGCGTAAAATAGAAGCGAGGGGCTGAAGGTGGTAGCGGTGGTGCCGGCGGTGGTGAAAGGTAGGGATCTATAGAAGGCAGAAGGGTTTTCCGGGACGCCATCGCTCACCTCTCTCTCTCTCTCTCTCCTCGGTTGCTCTAGTTTGTTATATGAATAAATTAATGAGAAGAAGGCGGTAGGGTTGCTCGGTGTTTATATTCAGAAGATGAGGTTTGACTTCAGGATCATCTGGTAAAATTCATGGAGTTAATTAAAGCAAGGCAAAGAATGGGAGCTTCCATGGATGGTCCATTAACCACCTGATGACAGCTCAAGCAGATTCTCTCATCTTTATGCTCGTCCCCGTTCTCAGACCAGCTTCCTTCTTATCTCAATACATAAATTTTTATCTCCTGTCACAAGGGAAACTGTCAATTAAGAGACGTAGTAAATGCCCGCTTACCCTGTCTGGTTCTGGCCCCTTTCGTGTACCTCAAGACATTTTTTCTCCTCCTTCATCATAAGTTTTTGAATTGGGTTTACTAAAATGGCTTCTAGTGAACGAAATCTTGATCTATATCTCTTGTGGGGTTCGCTTACACCATCTGATCTGCTGTCGCCTTGAGTCGAAGGCGTGTAATATTATGTACTTGGACAAACCAAGGTTAGCTCTTGGTAGTAACAACTCGAAAAAGTTGTCATCCATGTGGTCATTCTAGTTTTCGTATCTCCTCTCTTTAGTAGTCAATTTAATCTTGCTGCAAAATTTTACACGGGATTCACAAAGACCTACCTACCAATTTGCCGTCAGAAATATGTCATTTTGCATGAAAATCTTTATTATATATATACATGATTGAATGGTAAGTTGGTTATCAATAGTTACCAACTCTGTCGTTTGATCCATCGTGGTGAACGATTGAAAGAAAAATAAAAAAAGAAAGGAACACATTTTTTACCTTGTCTTTCTCTTAACTTCCAACATGAAGGATCATATTACTTTCATGAGTCTAGGAGTTACCATTCAGTTTTTGTATATATATATATATATATATATAGAGAGAGAGAGAGAGAGAGAGAGAGATAGTTAGCTTTCCAAACCAGCCCATATACTAGACTTGACGGAGATAACTTGTATTGTCGATTTCAAAGCGATGAGAAAGTACTGATTAAGTTATAAATATAAAAGTCAAGTTGGTTTTCAAGAATACCAAATGTCTCCTTAAAGAAACAGAGGGTTTTGTTTAAAGAAACTCATTTGTTTTTCTTGTTTTTCACTATTTCTTTTTTTTAAAAGGTATTTTAAACCCTTAAAGAAAAAACTTGACTTTTATATTTCCAGTTTAATCTTGACAGATTCATATATATATATATATATGAAAGCATTGTAAATTTTGAAATAAGAAGGATAATTGTGCCGTTTTTCTTCACGTGATATATAATGTGGCTCATGCTTTAACACTTTAGCTCTTGCTGGATCATGTTGAATCTACATATCAGCCCTATTTTTCATTAAATTGACAGGCTACTTCAACCGACAATATTCAATAAAAGCTAGTATGTAGAAATATTTGAAATGAATGAATAAGGCCAACTAAAAGTCGATCGAACCAGTCGGACCATGATAATATACTTTGGATCCAGAATAGTCTTGGGTCTCTCGAGAGATTCGGATCCAACCATCCATCAAACCTCTTTCGGATCTAAATGTGCATCCATCTTAGCTAAACTGGATCCATGGTGCATTTTTTTTTTCCATATATTCATGAATTTTTCGCATTTTATAGTGGATTACAACACATTTTCCAAGTTTGCAATTAGTGGGTGCATCTCCAAATGTCGCCTCAGTGCAAATGTCAGTCAACTTGTGAAGGTGTCTTAAGATTTGTGACAATAATTTGTCATGGCACTCTAAACAAAACTTGCAGCTTCACATGGCCTTTTTCTTGTCTCTTTTTGTGTTTTTCTACATTTTTAGAAACCCTGCTTATGATGAAGATCTCTCAATTGGGTCCCCCTTCTAATAATAAACTAGAGCATGGTGCCTCGATTGATATGTGTTTTTTTAATGGATAGTTCATTACAAGATCTGATGTCAGGAGAAATTGATCATTGGTAAGATTGGTTCATCTCCCTAAGCACTGCTTCAATCAATGGTGATGCACAGCGATTCTTTATTTGCAAGCAGGAGATGCGCAACTCTTGGAATTCGAACCTTTGACCACCTTTGATACTTAAGCAGAGCAGTAAGTATATATATATATATATATATATATAAGAGAGAGAGAGAGAGAGAGAGTATTAAGGTAATTTCATTTGGATATTAGTTTTTTCAAGCCTTTCTTTCTTCCTTTTGTTATTCTAATTTTAAGGTAAAAAGAAATTATTATAAAGAAAACCTAGAGAAAAATAAGGAGTATGATACATGTTCAATTCATTTCTTTTATATATATATATATATATATATATATATATATGAACTAAGTGCCAATGGTAGAAGAAGTAGCTTCCCCTCCTTTTCATTGCTGAGTTGCTTCAAAACCTTGACAAAAGATGGCACATCAGTCAATTAAAGTATCACATTCTGCATTGTTTGCAATTAAGTTTGAGCATCAAGCCCGAGCCAGCTCGAACCGACTAAAAAAAGCCAAGCCCGGGTTCCTTTTTTTGCGCCTGACCAGGCCAAGTCGAGCCGGGTACCCGGCGGCAGCCCAGCCCGGTGCCTAGGCTTATTTGCAACCGAATAAAATAACACTGATAAGAATCAAATTCATGACGCAAACTTTTATCACTGCGAGCCTAACCAGCTATATTATGTTCCTTAAAACATATACATAAACTAAGGGATCAATACAAGAACTATGAACACTAATTCAATCAATTAATAAACTTTATTAACCATTCACAACCTACTATGTGCATTTATTTTACCAAGAAGATAATGATCACCTGTTCTTTAGCTTTCAAAAATTAATTTTGTCAATAGTATTACATAAATGAAGTTTACCCAATAACTCTTAATCAATTTATACAACTTTTTGGCTTTTGCTATAACTCGGTCGACATATTTTACTGTCACAATTAAAGAGTGCTTCCATCCGCTCTTGTTAGGGCAACCCCCTCATTTTAGTTTTTTCTTAAAGAAAAAAAGAAAATTAAATGAAAGGAAATATTAATTTCTCTGCTTCAGAGATTTGATGTGTTCATTTTTTTCTTGTGATATGGAATGAAAAATAATGTGTATTTTTGTTTCTTTCTCTACATTTAAATATAACGCATAAATGCGACGGTGGCGTACCCTGATTCCACGTGAAATTTGCAGCACTATTCAATCAATGCTCTCTCTCTCCGGTATTAAAAGCTTACCAAATCTGAGGCACGCCTGCAGTGTTTGAATGTAAGCGGAAAAAGGGGAAAAGTTCCACCCGAGTCCGACCCCCCAACACACCATTAGGATGATTTTTTATCTCCTATTTTTCTCTTTTTGTCAAATTGTGGTTGGACAGACTCCCGCCTGCCGATGCAACCTGCAGTATTTAACAACTCTCTTAACCTTTGTTTTCCTTACTCGAATCTAAAGTGGGTATTTAGATACACTTCAAATTATTTAATTTTATTTAATCTATTTTTTTTAACTCATTTTTCATTCTATTTTTAAAGCCATTCATTAACTTTTTTATTTAACTGTCTCTTGCATTTTTGATTTTTTTATGTTATATATATATATATATATTACGTGTATATCTCCATACCCATTATCCTAATTATGCCTGAAAATCACTGTTATTATATAGAATTTTCACAAAAGGTCATAGTAAGTTCCTTTTTTAAAAATAAAAGTATGGCTTTTTCAAAATTGCAGGTGGCCTGAGCCCCTATTTCACGCCAGAAACTTCATGTTTTATTAAAGTCTATGGTCTATGGCTCTTGTTGACAATGTTTACCTTGTTTGGGAAGTTAGAAAGTGAAAGAATAGCAGTCAACCAATGGCCGGTCTTTCCTTTTTCTAGAAAACCAACTAACTTTGTTTTTTAGTTGAACAACAAGAAAAACCCACACCTCCAAATCAGGAAAGTTTTCTTAATTAATTGCTCTTTGCAGCATAAAATCCGACTCTAGGGGCTTATGGTCCTAATCTGTGGATTGGCAAATGCCGGCGGCCGGACACAACCCACCGCCGCCACCGGCAACCAACTCTATCGAAAACCCATCTTACAACAAAGTCTATTAGAAAGGAAAAATTTTCCGTCCCCTGGAAAAAAAAGTAAGATCGTTGCTTCAATTTAGCGACATTCGGGCGCTAATGCTTGTTGGTTGGTTTGACACTGCTTCGCTCTCTCGAACAAGAGCGAGCCACGTCTGAGCTGAGCTTAGAAACAGAAGTTGGCAATCTCTCTTTCTTGGAGCTCTTACAGTTTTGCGATTTGATAGTTGCAACAAGACAACCAACTCAGTGTTTGGTCTCTTTCAAAAATGTCCTTGTTAGGTCACTGGTCGGAATTGAGGCTTTAATTTTAATCTTTCTCACGCAGAATCTTAATTTATGCTTTTAGCGAGAGCAACATGTACAAAGCAAAAGGGGACCGATTAAAGAAAGAAGAAGAACAAATAAATGAGATTAAATTATGGAGAGGGAAAAGGCAAGGCATCATCATTAATGAGGCAATGTAATTGTGAGGTCGCCCTTTTTTGGCCTTTTTCCAGACCGTTGGGTGGGCTTTCACCGCCGCATCCTTGCTTTAAACGCATCCCCAAGATTGTTGTGAATCGAACCTTACAATTGTCATTTATTTTTATTTTATATTTCTTATTGTCACAAAAAACGTGTTTTATTCCAAAAAACACATATAAAACGTAAAAAGATGCGTTTAAAAAAAACACCAAAAAATAAAAAACATGAAAAAAAGGGCATCATATGGGTATAATACGCATACAATATGAGTATTATATGAGATACACGTATAATACGTGTATACGACAAGTATTATATGTATTTCCCCATTTTTTGTATTTTTTATTAATTTTTATTTTTATAATTTTTAAGATTTATTAAATGTTTTAAATTTTTAAAAAATTCACCGAAATTTTTCTGAGATATTATCGAGACATATAACTTTTCCGTATTATACTCAAGAAATTCTTCACTGTATAATATTCATACTTTTTTTTTGTGACAGTGCTTAAGACTATTTTTCTGGATTTTTTCCTTGGACACCAAACTTTGAGTTGGTATTTTGGAAGAAGATTTATTTTTTTGTTTTCAATTTCTTTAATCAAGCTTAAGTTCTTTAAACATTTTAAAGAGCAAACTCGAGTTTTAACCAGACAAAATATTGGCGGCCCTAATATTCGAAATAAAAATTAACTGCATACCAATCCCTACCCCAATCTATTGCACCGATCCCCTGAGGAACACAAAAAACTTCATAAAACTTTGACATAAAGTCGTTAAACCTTTTGTTTGAGGAGGTTAATCTAGGGTTTACGTTTCTTGATTTGGATTTCATTTGAATAAATTTATTGTTGTTATTTATTCATATATATCTGTTTTTAGTTATTTTAATATTGAAACTAATAACATATGAATCAAATGCAGTATAAAGTAAAGGCATATGTTGGAGTTAGAAGTTTAATTTTTTGCCTTTGAAATATGTTCTTCAAGGAGAACTCTTTTCATATGAAAAATTAATATACAAATAAGTTTTCTTCAAGGAGAACTCTTTTCATATGAAAAATTAATATACAAATAAGTTTTCTTCATTCAAGTTGGAGTTAAATAAGCTTTTACCGGATAAGCTAGTGGAGACACTCCAAGCGTTGAACTTTAATTCTTATAAACTCTTAGCTGACAGCCATCATTAACGATATATATATATATATATATACCATAAGAGGCTGAATTTGGACAAGCTGTCAGAGTGAGGTCATTGTAGTACTATTTAGAATAGTACTCATATTGTATTTATAATCAATGTTTGTCATGCCATCTATTTTATAACCCTTATAGTTTAGTGTTAGGTGCTTGGAAGTTGAACTAAATTACCTTTTTGCATTTATTTTTTCCTTTTCAAGAATCAAATTAATGGACATGAATCTATATATGATTGGGTAATTTAGGCATGAAATGTAACATACCACAAAAGAATTGCAAACTGAGGGTCATTTCTTAAACCACATCTAGGTATGCACCCCATTCAGGGGTGGAGCCAAGATTTTTTTTAGGGCCGGGTCGGCAGTCCGATCTCTGGATCTGGGTAGGGCCAACCTGAATTTTAATACAAAAAATACATTATGTAATTAAAAATATTATTTTTTTAATGTAAAAAAAAATTCATTGGCTGGGGTGGGGCCATGGTCTTCCCTCCGCCCTTGACCCCATCATTAATGTAATGACCGGCCTCGAGTTTTGGTCCAAAGATCTAATCTGCTTCCTAATAATTTCAGTTCGCAGCTCAAAAAATGTTAGGAATAAAGACAACTAAAGACTTAACAACCTTTGTCATCAAGATTATTTACCATCTTAAATTAAGATATGATACTAAACTTTTAGAATGTTACAATCTATTTCCTTAAAGCACATGTGTATGCATGTGCAGGATCTAGGGTCCGAATGTTGTATATCAGCTCTGCTACCACTATGATTCACTAGCACACCAAGCTTTGGTTCATTGTTTGATGGATCTCAACTCTTACCTTGACAGTTTTAGTTCGCAGTTCAAAATGCAATGAATTAGAACAACTAATCACCAGGAGCGGAGCGGAGCTAGAAAATTTCAACAAAGGAGCACTAGTTATACAATTTTAGATTTTTAAAGTCCACGCCATGAGTTTCAATATAAAAAAAACCATTTTTGTAGCACTGTGTGGGCAATTGCCCACACCTCCCTTCGCCCCTACCAATCACTTAACAACCTTCTTTACAAGTCCTTAAAATTCTTCACAATTTTAAATAGAGTTTTTAGGGTGTTCTGTTAATATGTTTTGAATTAAAAAATGTGTAGATCTTAGTGTTGAACATTGTCATGAAATTTCACAACCATACTTCTTCTTCTTATGCCAACTGAGCCATATTGATGGAGTCATTTCGGTTTCTTAACCTAATTCCTTTATCAATAGACCCGAATGTGGATCCATGGACCATGGTGCTTTGAACGGGTCGGATCAGATCCATCACCGCTGTCACTCATGCTTTTTCTCTGCGCAAGATCGATGGTGATCGCGTTTTGGCTTTCAATTGGTCGTGTTGCTTTTGTTGATGCCTTCGAATCTTTGCTTTACATATCTTTTTGACTTTACCATCATCATTTCCATACATATGGAAGTAAGTAATAGAATATTGGCTTGGTCCTAGTTCTATATATATATATAATTTTTTGTTTTTTCCACAACTACATTAAGTAAATAAATTAGACATCGAATTCTTGACCATTTTTAACTTGAAAGGATCTATGCCTTTAGTTTTGAGTGAGCACGAGACATCCAATGCTTGGTGTAAGCTTCTATACAATCTCTTGTTTTTGTAAGGTATATGGTTTGTTTTTGCTGTCTCGAAGTATTATTCAACTGCATTTCAACTTATACGCTGGGACATTTTTTTTTAAAACACAGGAGGTTGATGTCCCTGGTACTCGAAATTGAGACTTGCCGCCTACCAATCTAATTGAGGACCAATTTATGTCTTTAATTGCTATCCTTAGATTAACTAGTTAGCATCATAATTGTGAGGTTAATACAATTAAGAAATATATATATATATAAAATATGCAGAAATCAAGATCAGGGTGGTGCTAAAAAAATGTTGTGTATAAAAGTACAAAGTAGTGGTGGTACTTAAAGCCATCTAGAAGCTGCAAAAGAAATGCAAGCAGAAATATAAAGCGAAAAGAGAACCAGGAAAAAAAAAACATTAAATTGACAGAGCATGAAAAAGTAAAGCAAATCAACCTTAAAAAAACACACTAGGGTGGCAGAGCATGAAAAAGTAAAGCGAAACAAAAAAATAAAACATAGTCCGGCCCATCGGCCCGATATATATTTAACTAACTAATTATTTGGCATATTTAATTTAATGAAACTCTGTTAGATATGGCAGTGGATATGTAGATCACTGTTTTTCTTTTATACTGAATTAGAAGTCGTTGAAATGGGATGTTATTCTCAAATCGATTCATTCAATTCTTATCTTCTTTTTTGACATAAAAATGTAATAAAGCAAAACACATTTACTTATGAGAAATGTGCTTTCTCTCTCTCTCTCTCTCTCTCTCTCTCTGTGTGTGTGTGTGTGTGGATGCACTCAAATTATTGGTGTCCCCATCGAGGGATTCCTGCTGTAATATATAACATGATAATTAACACACGCACGCATGTGTGCATACACACACACATATATATATATATATATATATATATGCACTCTTTTTCACTTAAATTATTATTAAAATTAGTTTTGAACCCATCGAGGGATTCCACCCTGATAATTAAGACATGCTTACATAATTAAATTAATGCTATTATTTCGCACCACCGAGGCTGGATTCCTCCTTTTTATTATGCTCGAATGCATAAAACGCTTGATAGTAAGTATCAGACTTCAAGCATCACACGAATGTAAATTAAATAACACCAAATAAAAAAGATATGCAATACATTCGGAAAAAAGACCGAAAGAAGATGCAACTGCACCAATTAGAAAAACCAAAGGGATGAAGAAATGGGAGATATCATGCATTAACTAAAAAGTAATTGGAAAATTTCATATATATTCCAAATTTGACTTAATAATCTCATATAATAAGTATTAAGATAGGGTGCAGTGATATAATGCAGCTCGTCATCAATTGCTTAAGTGCAAGACAGAGGAAGGACGTTACAACTATTCATATTAGAGTTATTATTACCTTTCTTTTCTCTTCTTAAGCTTACAGCACTGAGGGGCATAACATAGCTGGTCGGACTGGTGGAACAGTGAACGACCAATCGTCGGTTTAATTTTCGTGTGTGTTACTCCTTCGGACTGCAAACTGTGGGTGTGTGATGCTTAGTTGATGGGTATCCCGGTTTCGAAGCAACCTTGGATCTCTCAGGGTAAGATAAAAAACTTGATGAAAGCAAAAAAAAAAAAAAAATTAAGGAGAGCGGGCGGCAGGGTAAGTAAAAATTAAGACTTGGTTACTGATTCACAAGGCAAAAGCAATCAAAAGAATTAAAGTTAGAAGTGGGTAGACGAATCACGATAAATTAGAAGCAAAAGAGAAGCAATTATCTTGATATATGGAAAGTGAGCCTAAACCCAAAACTCCAACAAATTAATAAGGAATGAGTTCCCACAAGTTTTGTTTCTTTTTCAGAAGTTTGATCTCATCTAAGCTATCCACCTGAGTGTATCCTTAAATCAAATTTATCTATTAATCAAGATATTTCTCCTAGACAATTAGTAAAGAGCACAAGGGACACAAGCTTGGGTGATGAGCTTGGAAACCTTGTATTCAGTATAAGACAAGTGATTAATTTGGATTATTTTAATTTTTGGTCAACAACACAAAGTTTTACTATAATGAAAAAAATGTGTTCTAGAAGATCAATCTTTTGAAGTTGAAGCATATGATACTATTCTTATATTTGTTAGTAGCAAAATAAGTGTCCATGTAAACTAGTTATGTGTATGCAGGGGCAAAATCCGAAAATTCTAGCAAAGGGGCACTAATAAAATTTTAAATTTTGAGGAGCACCAATATGTAAATGAGAAAAATTGCTCATAAATATAAAAATAAGGATTTTTTTGGGGCCTGTGTAGGCAATTGCCCACACGTAGTGAATACCTATCTTCGCCCCTGCACATATGAGCGACCGGATCTAGTCCAACCAAAATCCAAAATACCAAAACCATATCTAAATCATTTACAACACCACAGATATCTAGCCCAAACCTCTTAAGCTGTGATTTTTAGCTCTTATAAACTGTACTCATGGATCACAAATTTGGAAAGTGGAACAAGTACTTATTTGAGATGCTTCTTTGCAAGTACTTGAAGTAAAAGAAGACATTAAATTGCTTGATCTGGTATGATCTTCTAGTAATCTAAATTGCTGGACGCATGAATAATTGATAGCAAGCCTGACAACCATCATACAATTTGTTCCTACTACATCTTGTGGGAAACCATGGCAAGGCAAGTATTATATCTGTTTTTTCTTTTCTTTTTTTTTTTTTGCTCTTCATTTTTCTCATTTCAACTACAACTACACTAGGTTTTCCAAAGAATTGGCAATTTGGCATACCATGTAAAAGAGTTTATCCTTGAAAATATGCATACACTAGCTATCATCTGATGATCAGCTTGGTACCTTTACTTGCATGCTGAAGTATAGAAAAGAAAGCCCAAAGTTTTTCTCACAACTGGGTTGTGTTGGATATAAATTAATTGTTATTAACATGATTTATTATGATCTGCAGCTTAATTCTATATGGTTAGACTTAGAGGTCACTGTTATCATATTGCTTTGGTTGCTAGTCAACTGTGGATGTCAATGGATCACATTCGAATTGGATATATCTTTAACATATATTCACATTTTCATATTCGAATTTGGATTCAAATATGACCAAAGAAAAGTCATACTCGAATCTGAAATCCAATTACATAATCTGAATATGATTCGATTCTGATTTTTACGTTCGTACCTGAATCCAAATCCTAATTTTGAATCGATTTTGGCCTATTTTCATTCAAGGCGATCCAAATGAAACTCAGTAACAATATTCATTCATTCATTTCAAAGGCTTTATTTTTAATGCTTTCCCAAACTCACTGCAACACAAAAGGGGAAGACAGAAACGTGCACTACGAAAAAAAACGGATTTAACGACGCGCGGAAAGAAGCCCACACAGGAACGTGCATGGTGCAGGAATTCTTTTGTCCTGTCTTTTGCTGAATAGATAATTGAGTTTGAATTTGCAACTTTGGATCTTAAGCTTCAACTTTAACAGAGAGGCTACAGGATTAAATCTTCTTGGCCAGCTTCATAGAGTTCTTCCTCCTGCAGATTGCTACGAAAATGTCTGTATATATGAAGTACAAACCACGATAGATGTCTTCTTGCAACCATTAACGAGGGGAAATATCAAAGTGGGTGCTGTTTTTCTCCCTCCGTGGATCCATTATTGGCGTGTTCAGTACAAGATGAAGAAGATAATTCGCCTAATGTGCTGCTTGCTGCTCTCTTCTTTCTATTTGTTTTACTGTTCTGCAATCGGTAGTGGTTTGATAAATTTATGACCAGCGCTAGCTAATTGTAGATGTTGTTTCCTTTGATTTATTCTTTTCAACATGCAATTAAGTTTTGGAGGAGTTGCCTTTGGTACTCCATTTGAAAGCTACATCAAGGATAAACTAAATTCATGTTGCAGATATCACATAAGATTCAGGAGCTAAAAACCATTTGAATTTGACGCTTCCAGTATCTCCAATATTTTTGTTTGCTTTCTTAAGATCTAAGGATGCTAAACAGCCTTGTTATCATATAGAATGACTAGTCTCAGGGGCGGAGGGAGGTGTGGGCACATGCTTCCCTTCTAAATCAGATAGATTCATATCTGAAAGAGGCTGACAATAAGTTGAAAGAGGCTGAGATTTGTACAAGTTATACGTTTCGTTAGTATCAATATGTCAGATACTCGTGATTCGTGATTCGATTGGTGGATTTCTATATATCTACTTATGTGGTACTTTATCATACGATTCATATAAGATCCATCTATCTAGATTTTGCTCATGAACTGACATGATGTTAGTTAGGAATGTAATAGTGAAAAATGAGGTACGGCCCCATCATAGGAACCAACCTATGCGCTGGTAAACGAAAATCACCTCGACCGGATCTACCGAACGAATCAGGCCGCCTCTCTTTTTTGAAAGAATTCACACGCCGGCCACCAGCTTTCCTTCATTCAAAGTTGCGAGTGCTTTGTCGACAATATCGACCCATAACAAGCACTTTTTTTATATTAACACATCAGAACAATTTTTCTTATTTACATGCTGTTATCCCTTAAAAATTAAAAATTTAGTACTAAGGACCTTTAACTAGAAACTTATGGCTCTGCCCTTGACCGGCCTCATCACTCTATTTCTTGGGTATCATTGAGATTTTGACATGTTCATGGATAGCTTTGAACAAGAGGAGAAAAAGTTAAGTGCGCCAGGTGCACCCTGTGTAGTAAAGGGGGAAGGACATTTTGCTAATTTATTAAAAAAAATGTTCTTCATAGTCTTTTTTACTTTTTTTTTCATTTTCTATTTTGTCTTTACAAAAAGTTTTCTTTTCAATGTGAACTCAAAGCATTTTAATCATTAACTGCATGAAAAATCATGCACCAATATGGCTCATATAACCAAGTTGGGATCAGTAGGCTGTATCTCTTCATAAATGTATGCTTTTAATTTCACTATCAGTTAATGGTAAGGCTGATTTCCGTGACTAAATTGTCATTGTTCCGAATTATGTTATATAATTATGAGAGACTGATTAAAGCAGCAGTGTAACTACAGTAACATGAATTGCAGTGTATATATCTTCGGGCGCTGTAGTTTCTGCAGTGTCTTTTGGCACTATGGGCATCAGATTGTTGACAAGTAAGCAAGTGTTCCATGTACTATTTCGGACCTTACGTGACTTATTTTCAGTGACGCCAATACCACTCTGTTATAACCTTCTTGTGAGATTTTATAACGTATTTGTCGCTAATTCTTTAACTATAGAACTTAAGTTTGTCGCTAATTCTTTAACTATGGAACTTAAGTTGCCGGAAGGGCATAGCGCAACTGGGCAGCAAAGCATCTCATGAAAAATGGCTTAGGTTTCAAATCCCCGTGGTTGCTGTCACGTTCACGGTGCTACTCTCCCGGACCGCAAATGGAAGCATAAATTATCCTCAAGTTGAAGGGCATATTAATAATTTTATCAGATCTCAAATAAACTCTAGATCCTAAGGCAACCGGGAAGGAAGTGGGTTTCAGCCTCTCACTTGAGCGGTGAGGTTCTTTCGCACTCACCCAACTGCGTTGCACAAATTTACGCCACTGTATGCTATGATCAGTAACGCTTTTGATGTGTTAAATATCACTTCTGTTATATGCAGCCACAATGTAATTGGAATATTTCTCTTGAAAGCTATTACATTTTAATGCATGCATGAACTTGCATACGCTTGCCGGTAAAAAAAAAAAATGAGTGTTTTAATTATGAATAGTAGCTGCATTAAATAGTTCTTGATTTAGTTTTATCTGTGTGCAGATACATATGCACATAAAATTACACATGTATACGTACATATGAACATGAATATGTTCATGAGAGAAAACATCAATATACTTTTTCATTGTTATTTTAAAATTAGCATGAAAACTACCACCTTTGTGGCTGTGTCGTGCATGGAGGCCACGAAATTTGGGTGTTTGCACAAGTCTGCAAGAAGATTAAGGGGTTTCTCTGAAAGACAATTGAAAACTGTGGTAGGTCTGAGCGAAATAAAATTAAAATTTAGTAGGCACTTGAAGATTTGTTTGTCCTTCATTTATGTCAGACCTTTAGCCTTGTTCCTAGTTAGGAACTCCAGCCTTGAGTTTGGAATTTATATATATAAGGCTTATACGGTATGTCAACTGAGAAAATATGAAAACTACATATGTAGACGGATTAGAAGTTGCCTAATCAATTTAATTGATCATTTATCTTCTGTTTTTAAACTTGAATGATAGTTTCTACTTTAAATCCGGAAAAGTAATTTTTACATGATACACAGTAATTCATCAACTATGTTGTAGTAGAGTTGAATTCTCTTTCGTTGAAGTGTGCCTTCATGTGTGGTGTGGACTGTCATTCCAGACAGCCATCAATGTTCCTTCATCCACTTTAGTTTTGTATTGTGAATAAGAAATTAAGATCTGAAAGTTAATGAGGTAGTTGGGTTTCTATATGATGTGCAATTAAGCCACTTGACCTTAGGAGGAAGAGAGAAAGAGGAGGCTTTGGCTTTCACTCGGGCAATGCGATCAACTTTCACTCACCCGAAAGAATGCCAGCCCTTTGTTCACTTATTTGTTGTCTTCTTGTTTTCAACTGGTGTTGTTAAAGTCAGTGAGCATCAGCGGCAGATTCAAATTGAATCAGACCAAATTCTGATCCAATTCCAGTGAGCTTGTGGCGCCTTCTTGTAGTTGTCATGGCATCTTTTATAGTTTTCACTTTACTTTTCCGCTCTCTTTTACATGAGTATATATATATATATATACTTATATATATATATATATACTTATATATATATATATATACATACTTTTAGTTTCTATTTCACAAACTATTTTGATTTAGATTTGATTCACCTGATTGTTAAATCATTTTTCTGGCTGGATTGGTTAGTGGAATTTTGATTTCTAGAAACTTAGGCTATTGCCAACACAAAATTGTGTATCAGCAGTATACCATTATACTTCATAACGTTTCCAAATTGTGCAGGCGTTGGTTCTGCTCCTTTGTAGTGTCTCGTTGGAATAACTTACGTAAAAGATTCATGAAGATTGTACTGAGAGAATGAAGTAGGAGTTTGAGTTATAAAACTGCTCTTGTGGAAAGGGGTCACCGTCGATGGCAAAGGCAGCTTGGCGGACGATGGCCAGCGGAGCTGACAATGGAGATGGGGGGTTTTGCTACCAGACATGAATTTTTCATGTGTCCTTTTAATAATGAAAAAAAAAATACTTACTATTAATACAAAAGAAACTTTTTGTAGGAACACAAAAGAAAACTGCAAAAAAAAAAACAGATTTTGGGTTTTGATAATGGTAAAACTCGTCTCTTCGTTTATGCAGACCGTCATGACCAAATATACCCACCTGAGCAGCAAAAAAGTATCATCATTTTTTCTTGTCCCAATCGTAGTATTATTTTATACATTTGTCATTATCTTATGTCTCATTTGTTATTTCATTTGTCGTTATCTCATACCTTTATTTAGTGTTATCTCATACATTTGCTATTATTTCATACTTCTTTTGTTATCTCATACATATTATCTTGTATATCTGTTTAACATTATCTCATACCTTTTTTGTTATCTTATATATCTCATACTTCTTTTTTGTTATCTCATACACATTATCTTATACCTCCATTTAACATTATCATTATTTTCAACCTTTTCTTTTTTATTTTATACATATTATCTCATATCTCATTTGTTATCTCCTACCACTCATTAGATGAGTATGACATAATGCATGAACATTAAAATAAATATGCATATTGGTAGTAAGGTCTGCATTTGACGTATACTCGTCATATAAATAAAGCAACTTACAAAACTTGATCTTGTTTTGCTCAACTCGCAAGAGCCGACAATAGGCAAGTTCAACTAGGTATTGACATTCAATTTTAGTTAGAGGCAAAGATTACTTATATCTTATATCATGAATCTAGGTAGTTCTAGTGAGCCAAAGCTGCTCGAGGAAGGGCCAAGATAGGGTTACAGGTAAGGGTGTGCACCATGCACAGTCCTATGTATTAGTATCATTGACCCACTTTCATTGGGCTTTTGGCCTACCTTAAGGGTACATGTCATGCACATGAACCTATGCACCTTTGAATTGTGTATAACATGAACATATGCATAATGGGCATTGTGCATAGGTTGTACACATAACTAGCTTTTGATCGAAGCTCCCTTGCACTCCTAGGTTTAAAGTTGCTTTTGGATCTATGCGGCCATGGTATACAAGTCAACTGAAGTGTCATACTCCTTAACATTTGCAATGTAGGGGAGTAATACACACCAGAATTAAACTGACAACATGCCTTTTGTCCAACTATGTGCTAACCTGTTGAGCATTTAAATAAGATTGTCCGACCTCATAGTGAAAATCTAGAAGGACAGGGTCATTAATGATCTCTTCATTGATTGAAGTTGGGTTAGTAGAAACCCTTGTAACAAAAAACTTTCTCGCATGTTAAATGATGAGAAAAATACGGTAAACTTTAAAAAAATAAATGAATTAGAAATGAAGAGAAAATAAAAACGGTGAAAAAATAATAACACAAAACATAACAAATAAGTAAATTCACAATCTAAACAAGCAATTTGGCATTTAAAAACGTGAAAAAATGAAAAAAAAACATGTTTTAAATGCATTTTTTGTAATTTTTCGTTTTACCGTCTAAAAGAAGCAGAGTTTTTTTAGTTTTAAATGGCTGACTTAATTAGTGAAAAAGATATGTTTTTTGTGACTATGAATTAGAAACTAACCATTATACTAAGCCATTACACAGGTTGATGATTTGTGCAAAATACAAAATCAAACTTGTGCTAGACTTCAACCTCATGGCACTAGCGGTCAGTCTGTTGGGTCGGTTCCCGGTAGGTGTTGACGAAGACGTTTGTCTTCTTTCTGTGTTCTTTTTGGTGGGTCTGTTTTAGGATCTCATATATCTTTTGATGTGATGTAATGATCTTGTCCTGGTGTGGGATTGATGCGTTATTTCAGCAGGTAATAGGATTTATAAAGACTTGAATAGAAAATATACGAAAAGTATGAAAATATTATATTTAATCTTCGAACTACATAGGAAAGAGGCGGCCAGATAAAAGAAATCTTAAACTTTTTCTTTTCTGACCAGCAAAAGTCTCAAAGTTGTATTTGTTGGTAGTCAGCAGAAGATCAGTTTTACAAGTTTAGAGTGACAAAAGCGCATCCTGGTGGTTAGAATTTTCAGAAAAACGTCATATGCTTAAGTTTTTAAAAATCTATTTACAATGTGAATTTGAGTTGTGAAATTATGATTCTGTTCCCACAGTAAATGTAATGTTCCATGAATCTCGTCATTTATCTACCAAAATGATGGAACCCCATTTTCTCGGCAGATATGTTACCGACTCGTTGCTCTCTTTTGTTTTTGTCCACATTCGAGTACAAATTGCAATAAATCTAAGCCGTGCAATACACGATAGCTTGCTCTCGCTCTATCTCTCTCGGCCTCGAGCTCTCGATCTCTGCCCCCTTATCCCAAGCTCTGCGTGTGGCGTGCGAACGTAGCGGCATCGTCCGACCACCACCAAGCGACAGAGCAAGGACTATCGAGAATGGAGTCGGCGACACTATCAGCCCTTCCATCTCAGATGCTGCCCCTCTCTTGCTCAGGTATATCGACTACCAACGTCCAATTGTTTGGGTTTTTTTCACTCTGGTTTCTCCGATGGTGATTCTATGCTTACCACTGTGCTTGTTTCGTTGGTGATTTTGCTATAGGATTGAAGAAGTCGCCATTCGCATTCCAACTGAAATCGAGTGCACCGAAGGTCTGTTTTCCCTCTTTTTCGGTCGGCATTGTGTAACTGTGTCTCGTTGGGTCCTCTTCTGCTGTAAGTTAGACCCCTTTTCGTGTTTATAACTTGGAAGAGGTTGGTATGTTTGTTAATTTCGGGATAAATATTTTGATGTATTTCTCATATTGTAGAGCAATTTCTTCCTACCTTGATGAACTTTTTTTTTTCCTCTTGGTGCGAGTGCATGAATAAGAATTATTAGCCATCCATCGCATTGTTATGGCACCGGTGTTAGGTATTTAGAGTTTTATGCCTTATGAAAGTTAGTCCTTCTGGTAGATTTTGACGTGCTAATTTTCCTTTATTAGGGTTTATCCTGTTTTACCTTGGTAGAAGTGCGGCAAATCCTTGTTTTCAGAGATGATATACCCATGGGCCATGGCCGCATGGAATTCGCCAGTTTTAGTCGTTTATAGTTAGAAATATATCCCAATTCCCAACTTGATAGCATCTACTCTACAGCGAGAAATTTTAATAAACCAACTTTTGGTCGTATTGTTTGATATAGTAACAATGCAATCCATGTGGATGATGTTAACTATTAGGAAGCTGCAATCATATCCTTTAATAACTTCATTAAAAAGAATGCAATTTGTCATTGACTGATTTCACCTGTCATTTTACAGGGGACTCGTTTAAGGAAGAGATGTGCTCCTATTACTGCTCAATTTGAGCTGAAGCCTCCTCCATATCCACTAGTGCGCAACACATCTCAATTTTTTAATGTTTTTTTGCAAATTATTCTTGTTGTACAAACAAAGTATAAGCGGCCATGAAAGATTTCGTTATTCAAAAGTCCCTGTTTTCTCTTTTGTCTAATAGGATGCGTTGGAACCACATATGAGTCGCAACACATTTGAGTTTCATTGGGGGAAGCACCACAGAGCATATGTCGATAACCTAAACAAACAAATTCAGGGAACTGAGCTGGACGGAAAGTCGCTAGAAGAAATCATTGTTATCACATACAACAAAGGAGACCCTCTTCCTCCATTTAATAATGCTGCTCAGGTAATCGTCTTTAATTCACTTTTATCCTATATCCTTTTTCTTCTCTCCTACATTACAATCTCATAAGCTGCTTCAATTATGTCAATAGATGTTAAACGATTTGTTAGGAGATGTATACTTTATGGATGTTTATTGATAAAAAAATTACATATGCCACACACGGTATTAGTGCATGCATCATTACTGATGTCTTAGATAAGGATTGTTACACTTCTTTATCCCACTCAAACTTGTTAGAAACGACAAGGGATGACAAATCCTGATTAGTTCAGAGTACATTAGTCGTGTCCAGGTAAGACAAAAGCAGCATCCTAAGCGTTCATAGGTAACTCTATATGTGACCTATGAGAGGGTCGTATAGAACTTACTAAGCATGAAATAGTAAGTATTTTTTGCTTTGTATACCAAGAATTTACAGAAAATTTTGCTATACTATTTCTGTTGCTGAGAAGCATTTGAGTTGCCAAGTAGCAACCTGGAGGAGGGTAATATTTATAGCTGATATTGCAGATCAGTAATGGCAGTCCGTTGTTGTGTCTTTTGTTCTGTTGAAATGAAGTAGCAAACATATTGTCAATTTGAAAGGATCACTTATACAATTATACGTCTTTTAGATAGATCTCAGACGGCTGTTGTTAAGAAACTGTGAGACCATCAAGAGTCAAGGTTAAGTGCCTAAGAGCAATCATGCTTACTTTGAGCGAACATGCAGTCTTTTTGTGAAAATTCTTCAATTAAACATTTTTAGCTTTACTTTGCATTAAATTCTCCTGCTTTCATGCATTCTTTTTGTTTAATATTATTATTGCAAGTATCATGTGGCAGTAGTGAACATCAGCTGGAGCGTCACAGTAAGTTGGATCTTTTCTTTCTTTTTTTTTTGGTATGCAGGTATGGAACCATGATTTCTTCTGGGAGTGCATGAAGCCTGGAGGTGGAGGAATGCCATCTGGGACCCTTTTAGAATTAATCAAGCGAGATTTTGGCTCGTACGAGGCATTTCTAAAAGAAATTAAAGCAGCTGCAGCAACCCAGTTTGGGTCTGGCTGGGCATGGCTTACTTGTAAGCATATCGTGTACTTGTTGTCTGATCTCTCAACTAGATTATGAAGAGGACTACACATAAGATAGCTGAATGTGTTTTATTTTGTGTTCCAGACAACGGTGACAAACTTGAAGTTCCCAAGCTAGGGATTGCAAAGACCCCAAACGCAGTGAATCCACTTGTTTGGGATAATACCACGGTATGTTGCTACTGTTTTCCATTTTTTGTGCGAATGCATATATGCTTATCAACTGCTTCTTCTGATGGAGGAATGATGAAGCCCTTGGTTTCTTGCTCTACACAGAGCAGGGGCCCATCCTGTGCTGGCTTTTTAAGATCCAAGTTGTCAAGAATCCATAGATCATAAGACAGAAGCATGATCCCGTGTTATTTTTCTTGTTTATGCGTTTTCTTTTTGTTTATCCTTGTCTCATGGAAACTATCAAAATTGGTTGCAGCCCTTGCTGACCATTGACGTCTGGGAGGTAAGAGATCCACACCTTTGACACTCTTCCTTGTCCCTTGCCAGTAATTTCTGATGAATATTATGGTTGATGACTTCCATGATGATCATTTTCTGTTTATTTTTTTGTTCTTTTCAGCATGCTTACTACCTCGACTATCAGGTAAGTTCAGTTAATTACTTAGCTTAGCTCCTTATCAATTCAAAAAGCATGAGACACTTAGCTATTTTTGGCATTTGTGTCTGCAGAATCGACGACCGGACTATGTCTCAATCTTCATGGAGAACCTTGTTTCCTGGGAAGCTGTGAGTGCTAGGTTGGAGGCTGCGAAACTAAAGGTAGCAGCATAGGCATGAGAGAATAGGAGAGAGAAGGGATGAGGGACATGTTTTATGTAGAGCAAATATATAGATGAGGTTCCGAACGAGGAAAAGGGCCGGCCAAGTTTGCTTTGTTTATGGTAGGTTGGGTTCTCATCTTCTTCTCCGTTATTAGTGGCGCGCTTGACTGTTAAGTCCACTGATATTGACATCAGTTGCCTCTCTTACTGAGAGCTTTGTTATCTTTCTGGTGCGTATCTACAAATGTCAGAATGTATCTCGTTTTTGTTAAGTGCCTCTATTAGTTGCATTATAAAATAGCCATTTCGCTAAAAGCCGCATCTGAGCATGCGGAGGTGCTGTCCATTTAGCAACGGCAGCTAGTGGACATCACCAAGCTAAATGGTGGAATAGATTCATACATTACGGGTAAATTTGGGTGTTTCTTGTGTACTCAGACCAGAAAAAAGAGACCTCAAGAGACCTAACAATGAGGTGTTATCAACGGCATAAGATCATTTTCGTTTATCTGAAAATTGCAAAATTAAATAACCTGGTGCAAAAATCTGGCACGTGTTCAGGAATTTTTTTAGTTGTATTTAAATAGGCATTATATAGCGCCGACATCTCAGTTTCTCAAACTTGTTATCCAAGCAACGGAACAAGTCCTTGTCATAAGTGGTACTTTCAATGTCTAAACTAGTGGTTATTAGAACTTAGCATGCTACGGCCACGTACACATCCACATCTTTGTTTGAATGAGCTTCATTAGAAGGTGTTTGGTAATAAGAATGTTGTGTTGGTTTAGCATGCATGAACCTGACCTCATCTTTGGGACACAATCATGAAACTCTGCATTCCAAAGAATACACAGTCCTTGTTACCAAATGCCCCCTTGAGTGTTAAATCAAATGATTCAGATCCACACCAAATAGTCAGACTCATTGCATTTTATAGAGTAGCTTTACCATGTGAACTCAAGCTTCCTTGTTTCTGAGAGTTGTACATCGTTTTGCATGGCCAGATTATACACAAGAAAAAAAAAATTGAAAAAGGAACTGCATGACTTGAGTCTCATCTTACATACAATCGTCTGATAATGCAAAAATACTTGCTTTCTATGTACAAATTCCTCTATAAGAATATGCATCAGCTCAGTTATGAAGAGGCCAACAGCCTTTCAAATAAAATACAGTAGATCAAGATCAAAAAAATCACCTTAAGTGCAGTGCGGCAGATTGTTGGTGATATTCGAATTTGCAGCGCTGAAGTGAGTATGAAAGCAAGAACGTAGAATCACTTTTCTGAAGGACAGAATCACTGGCTGCTGCAAATCACTTGGCGCATGGATATAAAAGAGCAATTTTTTTTTCCTACCATTAGACGAACACTAGTAGTGCACCATCCAGATGTACGTGACAATACAACAACCTTTAAAAGTTTTAAGTTGTGTCACCAACATCTTTTTCTTCAATATTTCTAATTATCATATGTTGCCTTAGGTGCCCATATATTTACAATCAAGAAAGCCGCTGCAACTGCTGCCAGTGTTCACAATTTTGAATGGTGTCTCCATGGATACCCACCTTCAAATGCTTGATCAAGGACATCTTCCATTCGCTTGGCCAACAGCACCTATTTGTCATGTGGAAACATGGTACACGTAAGAATACAAGGAAAGTAGTCCGACGTTCTTAACCTGAGAAAATATGGAAGCAAGCCTAGACTCTACGCATAAGAGTCCTACGTACATACTCGAGGTGAACCAAGCCAAGCAAGAACCATTAATGGTATACATGCATGGGGCAGCCTTAAAACAAAAAGAAAAAGCTAGCATTAACAAGTGATGTCATAAATTTGGCACCAAACAAGTGGTAACTCGTTATTCATGTCACTAGTAAAAGTAAATGCAATAATTTATTTATCAATGTTGATTACCTCTCAATGGTATGTGGAACCATTGTTACAAATATTATTCTCAGAAAAATCTTGGCGAGGTTTATCTCGGGTACTTTTTTTTGACAAAGTTGTTCTTCTCAGGTAAATCTAGCGAAAATCTCGATAATTTTCAAAAGTTTAAAAACAATAAAAATCATAAAAAAACCTTAAAATTTTGAAAAATAAAAATATTAAAATCTCAAGAAAAATCGTAATAAATTCACAAGATTTTCATTTTTGGCAAGATTTTCAAAATCTCATGTTTTTTTCCCCTTTTTTCGTTTTATTCGATTTTCTGGTAAACATCACGGGACTTGTGACATTGTGTGGAAATAATAAATAAAGAATCTGAAGGAAAAAATATGCCAGCAAAATTTAGGTTAAGATACAATTAATTAAAACAAAAAAACATGATAGTTCCAAGCTTGCAGACCAAGACATAGGAGCAATGAACCAATGACCCCATTGCAGTGTTACATTCCATACCAACTCCAGCCATGACATATAAAGTACTTGAACATGCAATTGTACATGGTCACAACTGGTCATACACTTCATTTAAATATATCCTAGCCTCTGAAAGAAAAGTTAAATGTAACCTTTGAATGACCATGTTCATTAGGTTGCATTGGATTTGGAACCTTGTATCTTCATTTTTTCACGCCTTTCATTCTTTTTTTGCCTTCATATGGACTCTTAAAAGGTATACTGGACGACTATATTAATACGACTTAAAAAACATGCTAAACATATCTGTAGGGCAGCACACAAGCCATAGCTGGGACTGCTCCTGGCTTAAGTCATAGCATCCCCAGCTCAAACTTGAAAGCCTTATAACTTGAGCTCGGCTTGACAAGATTTAAACTCACCAACTCAGCTTGGCCAAGGTCAAGCCAAAATTGAGTACAAGTCATGGCAGGCAAACCTGTGACTTGGTAACTTAGCTGAGTTAGGTCATAAATTTTTATAATACATTTTTCCTACAAATAGATGAAGAAGATAAGTCTCTTGGGGATGTTTGATTTTTCCCTCAGGCAAAACTGAATAACGTGCAAAATGGGTGTCGTGTATTTTAAATCAAGTTAGTGATTTAGATGTCCAAGTCCAA